>NC_022021.1:61558865-61560941 GCF_000317375.1 Microtus ochrogaster
GACCCAAAAGGATGAACATGGGATGTACTCACTCATAATTGGTTTCTAGCCATAAATAAGGGTCACGGAGTCTACAATTGGTGAACCTAAAGAAACTAAATAAGAAGGTGAACCCAAGGAAAAACATATAGTTATCCTCTTTTTGTCATTTTTAAATACTACTTTTATTTTATAATATCTTAGTGTAACCTTCTCTTCATCTTGTTCCCATCTTTTCATTATTAAAATTGTTTGATGTGCAATTTAAGTTTTAATAATGTTTCTTTTTTCAAATGTGAGTACTTTTGTATTTTGGGCATAAATGTTCAGACTTGGTTCTTCATCTTGATGGATTTCTCCTATGCTGAATAAAAATGTTCACCTTCATCTCTTTTGATTGCCTTTAGTTTGAAGTCAGTTTTTTGGATAGTAGGATAGGTACACCAACTTGTTTCTTTGGTTCATAAGTTACTACTGGAGGTGAAGAGGGGGAGGGCAGGGAATGTGCCCTGAAGCTTAGGGTCTAGGAATTGGGGCAGTTTAGCTGCAAGACCAATCACCTCTTCTTCTGATTGGTTAAGGCAGTATGTGTGTTTCTATGAGCTTCTGCTCTTTGTGGGGAATGTTTGACCAGAGGAATGATGCTGGCTTCTCCAATGTTCTTCTTTACAAAGCTTCTTCATTCATATTTTCTTGATTTTCTCTATACTATAAACATTTATATTATTAACATATGACTTGAAAATAACATTCATTGACCTGGACCTGCAGGTAAATTTCCTTTGGCAGAGTGATGGCCAGGAGCTGAGAAGACGAAGAGAAAGTTAGGAAAGTTTTAGAACAAGATGACTTGCACAAGCTGATGGCTCATGCAAGGGATTTTATTAAGAAGTACAGTATCTTAGATACAATGTTTCTGAAAAATAAAACTAGACAGTGTCAGCAGAAACCTATCATGCAATGAGACGAGGTCAGCAGGAAACTAATCAAACAGGTTCATTAACAGAACACAGGATATCTCATAATGGAGCATAAAGAGGCCTTGGGACTTATAATAATAGCCTTCTAGGGTCCTGGGTTCTCAGTACCCAAAGAAAGAATGGAAGGAAGAAAGGAAGGAAGGAGGAAAGGAAGAAAAGGACAGAGGATGGAGGGAGGGAAGGGAGCCAGACTGAAGTTTAATACACATATGTTAGTGGTCTAGTATAGTGCCTTAGGGTTACCATTACTATGAAGACAAGCCCTGACCAAAATGACTTGTGGTGGAAAGGGTTTATTCTGCTTTCACTTCCACATCACTATTCACCATTAAAGAAAGTCTCAGAAACTATAAACAAGCTGCCACTTAAATGCTTCTTTTTATAAGTTGTATGTCTCATGGTGTCTTTTTTAAAGTAAAATCAAAAAATAAAGAATACAGATTCATTTTAGTTTGATCTATTTTGTCCGATATTATAATTGTAACACCCACTTCTTGATCCCATTTGCTTGGAAAACTTTTTACCATCCTTTTAATATAAGGTGGTGCCTATCTTTAAAGCTGAGTTTCTTGAGGACCAAAGGTAGATTGACTTTGATTTTTATTCAGTTCAGCAAGGCTTTGTCTTGTGATTAGTGAGTTGAGATCATTAATCTTTAGAGTTATTATTGAAAAGTGTGTGTTTAGTGCAGTCATTCTGATGTTTCCTTTTTTGTTTTTTTTTTGTTTTGTTACTGGTTTGTATTCTTAATTGTAGTTTATTAATCCTTTAATTAGAGTTTCATTTGATTTCATTCAAGAATCTCTTGACTATGCTTACTCTTGTCTTTAGTTCAAAATGTTGTTTCCAATATTCTGATTAACATTTTTTGTTGGGTAAAATTGTTTTAGACTGTTTTGATTATGAAGAGTTTTTCTTCTTAAACATTGGCAGATAATTTTTATGATTACAATAGTTTATGTTGGCAATGGTATTTTAGCACTTAAGGTGTTTCTTTCCAGGCTCCTTTGACTTTCAGAAAAGTCAGGTATAAAGATGATCAGCTATTCTTTTATTTATTTATTTATTTATTTATTTATTTATTTATTTATTTATTTATTTAGGATTTCTGCCTCCT
>NC_022021.1:61561411-61569488 GCF_000317375.1 Microtus ochrogaster
TATTTTTTCTTTGTCTTGTATATTTAATATTTTGACTATGAAATGTCTTCATGTGTTGCTTTTTGGGGATTGCCTAACTGAGGTTTTATTTTTTCTTTGTCTTGTATATTTAATATTTTGACTATGAAATATCTTCATGTGTTGCTTTTTGGGGATTGCCTAATTGAGGTTCTGTGTACTTTCTGTATATGTATCAGCATATCTTTCTTTTACTTGGGAAATTTTTTTTCCTATTATCTTGATAATGGTCTGGTCTATCCTATTGACCTGGTATTCTTTTTCCTCTTTTATGCTTACAAAAAGACTTGGTCTTTTGATCATATATTGCATCTCCTGTATATTCCTATGATGTATTTTTAATTTAGTGTTATTATTTCTTCTATGTCCCCTACTTTACATTTGAGTCATGATGTTCTATCTTCTGTTTGATTTATTCTACTTATAATGATTTTTCTAATTTTTCAAAACTGGATATTGAGTTTTACAATTCCATCTTCACATTACCTTGTGTTCTCTTAGATATTTCTATTTCCTTGTAGAATACAACTTTTAAATTCTGATTAGTTCTTAACTTAATTCATGTGTGTACTTGTATTTTCTTGGATATTATTCAAACATATAACTCTTGGTGTTCTATGAAATGTTTGTTTATGTCATTTTTTAGATTCCTTTAATTCTCTGATAGAATTTATAACTGTTCTTTGAAATTCTGTCTGGTCATCTAGTTAGTTCTAATTAGAGAATACTCCAATGAAGATAAGTAGCCTTAATGGAAGATGTGCTATTTTGGCCATTCACATTTTCTTTCCTTTTTGTTTTTCTTTTTGAGATTTGGTGTGGACTTGTTTTTTTTTACACCCCCCCCCACACATTAGTTGTGTATCTCATATGTCAATGTGGTCTTTCATAGTTTTGGCCAATACAGATGTGCAATACAGACAAAGCTGGTGGATGAGTTGTTTCACTAACCCAGGGCAAGATTGCTTCCAAACTACTGGTCTAAAGTTAGACCTGGAAAATGGGGGTTTAAGCATGAAGGGTCCATGGCCATAGGTCTGAAGCTAGGCTCATGGACATTCAGATGGCCACAGTTTGGAGTAAGGACAGGAAATGGAATAAGTAACTTATCCAGGAAAAGTGGCTCACTACACAGAAGGGGTACTGCTCTGGAACTAGGCTTCTGAGTTTTCAACCTGAGGAGGGTTGGCATAAGGGTGCTGAAATGAAAAAGGAAACTTTTAAGAGTGAACAGTGGCTCACTTAGGAACAGCATTTGCAATGATTATTGCTTTGAAGCATATAGGTTTGCAGTTGGCAAAGAGTTAGAGAGAGAGGAGAAAGGGGTGATGCTATTTAGCTCAGGCATCGAGGGTTTGTTGGTCATAGGTCTTGAATGAGAATTGTGGGTTTATGCTTGACCTTTAAAAGTAATAACATTTCATCATCCTGAAAATAGTTCATAAGTGTTGGCCAAAGTCTGTGAATTGGCAAACACTGAAGGGAGACTATTATGCTCCCCAGTTCAGAAAGGTAGTTTATGTATGACTGTTATTGAAAACCAAAACACTTCTTATGCTGTGGGGACTCTACTTGACAGGAGTCTTTTTGGCCAAATAGAAGTGTAAGCAGAGACAAGGAGTAAGCCAAAACCGAGGTCAGGGACTAAGTGCATTAGAATCCAGGAGACAAGGAAATTGGGGTCACAGCTAAGAGGAAAAGAAGAAGGAGGAGATTAAACAAAATGACCAAAAACCTAATGTTCAGGGTTATGTATGATAAATTATATAATTACAGAGAATTATCCAGATCAAGGTAGTTGACTAAATACAAGAGAGGCTTTCTAAATGGGAGGTGGAACTATAAGACACATGGGTGTGCCCTGAGGCTAACTGAGGATACTTATTGAACTCCTAGAAAAAGTAATAAAATCCCAAACAACATGTCCTACTGCTAGGCTCATTGCTTTGTCCAATTTTATTCCAGGCTTCACCTTCCTTCTCTGAAGACTGAATTATCAGAGTGTGTTCTAAGATGTAAGACTTATAAACTCAACCGTGCTTAAGTGATGAAGTTAATGTTACATTATCTATTTCAAAACTAACAACAAACTGACAGTGTTCTGGTGTCTCGTTCATTCAATTTGATCTAATATCAGAATAGGCATGTATAAGCCTGTAGACATGTCATAATCATTTCTGTGCCAGGGAAGTGCCTCCAGACATAGGTTGTGTGGCTGTGAAGATCTGCATGTGATCAGATACATTTCTAAAATCAATGATATTGTGACTATACTATAAATGGGTATATTTTAGTTTTATAATTAAATATTCTCGTGTTGGTAATAAAATTAAAATTAACATAATTGTTAAACGGTTTATTATTTTAAATTGAAAACTATTTTTATAAGGAATAAAACTGTTATCTAGAGCTTTAAATTAAGAATAATGGAAAAACCTGATTCCTTGATATGGATTGAGCCCTGTTTTATGCTCTGCATTCTTTTGTAACTAAGAGCTGTTGATTCTTTCAGAAGATGCCATTGTGGAGGCAGAGATGCAGGATGCCATAGCATAGATTACCAATCAGCTCACTGGGACTGATCATGAAGCCTCAAGGCCCCTCAGCAGGATGCTGTGCTGGCTTGTCTGAGTGGATCTAATTGAAAAGTGAACCCCTTCTGTGACCAAGGCTACCTTACCCAATCAGTGTCACGGGTTCCGCCTTCGCCGAGCACTTCACTGTGGAAATGGGTGTGGATTCATGCAATAGAGTGGGCCACTGACCCCGGGTGGGAAGCCCCCCACTTAATTTCAGACAGATTGTTGCCTGGTTCCAGTTTTCCCACGATCCAACTTCCAACAGGGAGTTTCTGAGCTAATCAAAGTACACTGTAAGTGAAGAGAAGCCAAATCTGGGAGCTGTGGCTAAAGGTAAAGAAACACACACACACATTAAAAGTCTACACAAAAAACATTAATTTTTGCTATTAATAATGAATTGTATCTTTAGGTAATTCGCCTAGAAAGAATGCGAGGGGAGGGTATCTAAGTCACCTTCAACCAATTTTTATCATAGTTCAAAAGAGGCTTTTGCTAATTACCCATTTGTATTTATTCTGCCATTATTGTTCATCTAGTAGCTGCCAAGGGCCTTGCTTGCTGACAGAAGCATGATGCTAAGCAGGTAGCTCTGGCTACAACAGAAATAAACCATGCTATTGTATCTGAGCGCTTAGGTGGTTCCTGGGAAAATACCAGTCATTAACTTTACTTTCTTTGACCGCTTTGACACTTTTACAGTGCAAATGTGTAAGATGAAATGGCTGAAAAGAAAAATAAAATAGTGCTGAAGCCATGCACAGCTCCAATTGGAGCGAGCATTATGCTAGACTTATACATCTGTAGTTTTATATCAATCATGCAAGTTTGCATTTAGAGGGATGAAGGTATGGAGACATGCAGATATTATTTCTTATGTAAAAATATATATGGTATATGTTCTCTGTAAAGCTTAGTTTGTTATCTATGTTACAAAACTACACCAGAACTACATTTTATGTATGATTTATGATTCCTTATACTGAGGACATTTTTCCCTTAAAAATTGTTGTTGATTTCAAAGCTTTTAGGACCTATTTCTACCTCAGTCTTTATTTGAAAATTTTACCTCCTGCGGGTTCCTTTGTTTTCTATTTTTAAGTAAGTCTTTTCTTTTCCCTTTATTATTTTCGCAGCAATGATCTTAAAAGAAATATCAAGAACACTTTAACATCATGGTACCCTTTGACCTTGTCCAGGGTACATAATTAATTGCTTGTGTTCTAGGAAATCCGTTTTCCCCCAACTCTATCTTCCAGTTCTCTTTCTGCTCTGAGAATTGTCAAGTTATAAAATGCTTAGATCAGC
Source organism: Microtus ochrogaster (assembly GCF_000317375.1). Taxonomy (NCBI): domain Eukaryota; kingdom Metazoa; phylum Chordata; class Mammalia; order Rodentia; family Cricetidae; genus Microtus; species Microtus ochrogaster. The sequence goes on from NC_022021.1 coordinate 61,565,317, forward strand.
ATTTTTCTACAAACTCGCAGAAACTCAGACTAGGTGTCAAGCTCTCTTGGACTTATTTAATCACTCAAAGTGGAAAGGAAGACAGATTTTGATTAAGATTAGCTCTACTGATCAATAAAGACCTTGAACTTGCATAAGTCACAGTGATACTGATAGGCTAGAAGTCAACCTTTGAACCATTGGCACAAAACGAGCAACAGAGAACTTGAATAAAGGTCCTTTTGCCTGGGGTTGTTAATTCAAGCTTCTTCTCTGTTTGATTTTCTAGAAAGGCAACATTGGTTATTTTCCCTTTGCCACTGTTTCCCTTCCCTGTTCAAAATATTTTCTCCAGCTTGTCATTTAGATCTTTTCCCTCTCCAATTCCACTAAGATTACAATTCAGCACAATCACAGGCAGTGGGGAGGTTTGCTGCATTCCTGAGTATCTGACCTCGGTACTAGAGCAGTTGGTGAGGTTCAGAAGGCAGGTAAGGCCAAGGTGAGAGTGTGCTGCTTCAGAAATCCTCAAGATCCATTGGATATTACACTTAAACAAACAAGAAATTACTTCCATTGATTAAATGTAGATTGAATTAGGAGGGAAAAATGGCAGGCACGGCGAAGGTTGTGTCCTCCGCTCATTGTTTAACTCAGCATGACTGATTCGATCTGCTGAGCTCCAAGGAAGGCCAAAGATGTCACTCATGGACCGCGCACAATACAAGATCCTCAGAAGAGCAAAATGGAAAAAACTTGCACTTTGTGCTCTCACAGCCTGGAGCCACTGTTCTCATTCTGGTCCTGTGTTAGCCGAACAATGAACTGCAGCAGGCGTGGGGCTGCTCCACATAATAATTATAGGTACCCCACAGGCAAAGCTGTGGTAGCTTTTAAGACTTTGACCGAATGTGTCTGGTGGGCATGGCCTAGCAGATGGGGACTTTTCTCTTTCATCTTTTACCCCAAAGCCACCTAGGTGAAGCAGATAAAGCATCTTGATAAGGGATATATTTTCGCCTATAGGGGTAGGTCGATTACTATAAGCTGCTCTTCTTGCTCATTCACCTTAGAAATAATTGCCACTCTGCCGTAGAAGAAGTCAAGTACAGCCACAGAGTCGGGGACGGACCTTCTGCTCCATCCCACTAATTTGCGTCACCCACTGCACTGCCGTATGTATTGATGGTAGGAAAAAAAAATGAAGCAGAAAATTAAGTCTGAAAGGATTTTTTGTCCTGCTGTCGCTTTGTACAACGTTTAGTTCAGTTGACATGACACTGTGCCTTTTGTTACATAAAGCTGTCACATTGTCCCCTTCTAGTTAGCTACAGTTGTTGGCCAAATCAATAATATCTGTCAAAACTGTCAAATAATGAAAGGATCCTATGATATTTTGGCCCGCATTGAATGGTATTTTTTAAAACCATTTATTAAAATGCTGTCAAATTAGGTTCCAACATATATTAGAGATAGAGAAAAGAGATAAGATTTTTATTTGCTTTGAAAATAAAGACATTGTATGTCACTTATAATTTTAGAGAAAGATTGAAGTCACTTAGATGGGTTGTTTTCAGATAGAACTTCAATATGCGCTTACGGAGCTAAGTGGAAAACAGTGCACTTTGGGCCACCTTTCCTTATTTGTAGGGGTTAGGGCTGATGGCAGCAACTCCTCTTTTTATTGCCCAAGACAGGGTTAGATCAGAAGAGACACTTGTCTTCTACTATTTCTCATTGGTGGGAATTAATTGGGACTTCTTAAACACAATCTGTTATCAAGAAACCGAGTTCCAGACATCCAGAGCCAGAGTCATCAGCCTTAAATGTTCCTTCACTGATGCGTAAGAGAACACCACTAACGAAGAGCAAGCATAGGAGCTTTTCCTTGGGTCCTTGGGGCCAATGAAAGGGCTGCACCTTGCATTACAGTTAAAGAGATAACGCTCTGTTCTACTTGTAGAGTGCATGGTTTTTGTCTTAATATCCTTAACTTGTAAACAAGCAATGAGCAAATGTACCAGCATAGACTTCCATCAGTCACATCATCCACCTATGCCCTGCTACCTGCAAGACTTGTTTTTCAACCTTGACAGCCTTACATCAACCCCTCCCATTTAGCTCTCAATAAATTGCAGTAAAATTTTGATGAAAACAGGGACAAATTCAGGAAACAAGTGACTTATTCAAATGTAACCCCTAGTATTGGAATACTAAGAGCAGAAAACCAAGCCTTGACTGTAACGGATTTGTCTTTCTGTGCTTACTCTTCCTGCAGTGTTAAGAACACAGGGCGCACTCTGTTTCCCTCTATGGAAAGATTATACCATGATGGCCTCACCAGACACTACATCAGTCTATCTTTAATCTTGGTTTCTTTTCTTTGAATTTCTAGAATTGTGCAAAATTGTTTTAAATAATTTATTAATGCTCCATATATGATATTTTGTTACTGCAGTCTGAATAGATGAAAATAGCTTGACATGAAGACAATCCTTTTTTTTCTAATTCAATTTTTCCAGAAAAAATATGTATATGCATTCTCTTTGCTAATTTCAGAATATTCTGGCTATGAGCACATTAATACATTAGTAAGTACCCATATAATAGACATAGGAAGGGAAACTAGAGAGTAGAAAAGACAGAGAAAATCTGATTGTCGTTCTCACTCACCTGGGTTCTGAGAATGAAGAATAATACCACGTGAATACATCACAAGAAATATAAATCTGAGCTTGATGTTAGTGAACTCTGCTGAGGCAGATATAGTGTCTGTTCATCTGGCCACCCACTTCTGGATTTCCTTTGTTATTTGGGAACATAGGAAAATCGAAACTACAGCCCCTCTCCGATTTAGATAGATTGATACCAACACCCACCTTTGGGCTGTAGCCGAAATTTATATAAACAGGAGACCTTCAAATCTTGTGCATCTGAGTGAATGTGATAAGCAGATCCCTCTGACCGTTAGATACTTAGGTCACCAATAGCCATTTCTATTTGAGTCTACTAAAAATTTCTAAAGACTTGCACGTAGGGTGCTTCTCTTGAAAAATAATGATGCTAATTTTGACTAACAGAAGAATACAAAGTAGTGGGGCCAAGGCACCAACAAATCTCAAAGCTGAGTGTAAAGTTCTATCAACACTAAATCTGAATCCATGAACTTGTTTCAGAATCCACAGCAGAACAGCGGAGGAAGTTTTCCATTGGAGCCTTCCTTAACTGAGATATATTCGTGGCTCTTAGTCATGACATTTTTACTATTCCTATGATATATTCATTGCTGGGCATCCCTTTGCATATTCCCCCTGCCCTATCTCCTGGGGCCTATCGCATCTCATCGCACTTGGCAGACTCACTATATGAGTGAAAATTGAAAAATTGAACCATGTATCCTTTACCTCTGATTTGAGGTTATATCTTTGCATGAGCTTACAAGAACACCCACCTCAAACAAAAACAAAACACACTGACCACCACCACTACAACAAAAGGGTAATTATAGAAATCTGATCTTGCCCAAAATCTGGACATAGGATGAAAGAAAAGGCCCGAAAAAGAGAAAAACACCCTGATTTATCAGTCACACAGCCTATTTACATTTTTATACATCTGTTCCATGTAAGTAAATAATACAGCCTTTTCTTAATATCTGCAAAATACAAATACTTATTTTAAATAGTTATCAAAAACGTAAATAATTTATAAAGAAATAAATTATGCAGCCTTTATTTTCTGCCTACAAGAACTAACACAGAAAATTAATTTTTCTGAATCACAAATTGCCTAGTAATTTAAAAACATCAAATAACCGCTGGATCACAGCCAAAAACGAACTGATTACAGACTGTTAAAAAATCAGTAACAATGAAACCTCTAAGTTTCCATGTTGTAGCCAAAACTGTATCCATTATAATGGAAAATTTCTCCCATCTTTGTGAGCATTCCAAATCCCAGTTGGACATCAATTTATTGCAGGCTTTTAATCACTTGCTTTCTTCTCTGAGGATATTAATCTTCATATACATTTTTAGAACCATAATTCTAAAAGTTGTCTCTTGTGTTCATGAAAAACTGAATTAAGATATTGCTTGAATACTTCATACTATTGTCTCTGAGCTATTTATGAATGTGCTTGCTCCCAAATACAATTAGACTACATGTAAAGGGAAGTCTCCATTTTCTGAATT
>NC_022021.1:61569933-61570545 GCF_000317375.1 Microtus ochrogaster
ACTGCCACTTTATATTCTCTAGGACTTCTATTATGAAAAATCCTGCATTTTGTCAAGGTCTTTTCTGCATCTATTGAGATGATCATGTAATCTTTGTCTTTAAATCCCTTTGTGTAGTTTATTGAATTTATAGACTTGGTTGTGTTGAACCATTTCTGTATCCCAGGGTGTAAGCTAACTGGTCATGGTGGACAATCTCTTCTGTGTATGTTTTTATTCTGTAGGCATGTATTTTTTGTTGAGCATATTTAAGTTGCTCTTTTTCAGGATGCTGCTCTTTCTTCTGTTGTTGTTGTTCTATCTCTACAGGTTTTCCTGACATTCGAGACGGAGAATGGGAGTGCTCTTTCCACTTCTATTTTTCTGAGCAGTTTAAGAAAGTTGGGTGGCAGATCTCTTTGAAAAGTCCCGTAGAATTCTGTGCTAGACTTCTTTTCAGTGGGGAAGGTACAAACTCCTGTTTTAGTTTCCTCATTTGTTAAGGTGTGGATAGACTGTTGATTTCTTCTTGGTTTAATTTTCATGATTTGGCTGAACCTAGGAATCTAGCCATTTCTTGTAGACTTTCCAGAATAAGCTGTTAAAAATATTCCCTTATAATAACCTGAATTT
>NC_022021.1:61570645-61575649 GCF_000317375.1 Microtus ochrogaster
CTCCCTCTCTCTCTCTCTCTCTCTCTCTCTCTCTCTCTCTTTCTCTCTCTCCCTTCCTTCCCTTCTCTTCCCTTGCCTTCCCCTTCCCTCCCCTCCCTCTCCTCCCCTCCCCTTTTTACCCCTCCTCAACTCTCTCCTCTCTTTTCCTTTCCTTTTCTTTTTTTCTTTTCTATGCAATTTGAGTCTGGCTTGGGATTTCCTGTGTAGACCACATTGCATCTGGACTCAGAGATTTTCATGTGTTTGATCCTTCCAGAGTATAGGAATCAAAGACCTGTGCCATCATGCCCATCCAAAAAGACATATTTTTGTGTGATAAATGAACAGTCTCTCAAAAGTTTCCTACTGTTCTTGGACCTTTATGATAAAGAAATTTTGTTCTTTCTTTCTGGGAATACAACCCATGGGAAACTTAGTGGACTGCTTTTCCAACTGCTGCTGAAATGATTGTGAGCTAATGTGTGTCTTGCAAAATATACTTTCTGCAAATCCATCTGACCCTGGAATATTCCCAATCCATCAGAACCTAAACTACTTTTCAGTAATGTGACACAGTGGTAGCCGAGTTAATGGCTCACCTTAAACCTTTTTTTCCATAAGAGACTGACCTGTTTCCAAGGCCACTTATCATTTGAAATCTGCTCTTCCCTCCTAGCAAGGGAATGTCCTCAGTAATTTCAGCCTAAATTTTAATGGGACTCTTAACAGCTCTGCAACTCAGGCTTTCTTTCTTGCCCCTGAATACTATACAGAAGAGGACCGCATGTCTAAGAAAATTAGGGAAATGTCTTTGTAGAGCAGGCCTTACAAGGTGTTGACATGGTCATTTTAATTTCCTGAGTCTTCTACTAAAAAATAATGCATTTTGTGTCTACGGCATAGTTGTTAACAATGTTATTCCTTGTAGTTGAATATATACAATAAATAATTATGTTTATTATATATAATTCAGCATATATAAGAAATATTAGAAAGATAAGACTGAAACTTTAAGAACGGGGAGGCTTCTTTGATGAAAGTTGAGAGCTACAGTTACATGCAGGTAAAAGGATAATTATTTAGAATGTAGTTCCAGAAAATCCTGGTTTAGGAAAGTTGCAGTCATACATTCTCCTCTAGAGTCTTGAACTCACTATCCAAGGGAAGAGGATCAGCTTTTCAGTGTTAGGCATTGATCAGTCCTTGGATCTAATTAGACATCCGCTGATTACCCCCACGTGTTAAGAGTCACTATTGTACCTTACAATTTCTTGCCATTGTGATAACTGTGATCCGTAAGTGTTATAGCTCATAGAGACTATGTATTGCTTTTACCTCTTGGCCAAATCGTTACCAAAGTCAGATATAATGAGACCTAGTCAGGGAAAAGCCTTCCATGAAAGTGCTAGCTCAATTCCTCCAAGTCCTGGGCCCAAATGTACAGAGCTTTCACCAACAGGGTAATATCTTCACTTCCTGCTAGGTAGCCAAGAACAGTAGCAAAAGCCTATATTGTTTGGGTTGTTGTTTAGAATCCTCAGCCAGCAATGCAGAAGAAAGCCCTCCATGCCCACTGGGCTTTTGCTAGACAGTCTACTCTTTAAGGGAAAGAAGTGTTGTTAGAAGTAGTGTGGTTCCATTTAAACCATATTTGTGTACACACACACACACACACACACACACACACACACACATTCAGATGCATGTAATTCTAAGAAAATATAAAATAATACGATTCTTTATGGCTTTTTCAAATACTTCTAGTTTAGTGTTGTTTATACCTCATCAAAGAAACTACTTTTTTGCCTCAGGAACCTCTAAAGAAAAATCACAATTGGTCAAAATGCAGAACACAAATAATCATGTGATACCCAGCACCAATTACAAACCTATGATACAACCTGTTCACTTAAGGCTCAAGAAACAAACATCGCAGAGAATGGGGTAACAGGATTGTAAGAGCCATAGGCCCTGGATCTCTGCTTTATGGTGATGTCTTCTATGTTTTATGAGGAGGCTACACCAATTAAATCTGAATAATATGCCTATTGAAATAAGACCTGAAAATGCTACTTCCAGTTGGTGTGTCAGTGTTGATGTGGAAAGTCTTGACGGTCCCCAGCTCTCTATGAAAAGCCATAGACAGTTAATGCCTGCTGAAGATGAGACCCCTGCTAGATTCTCCTCCAATCTCAAGTAATCAGGCCTAAATACATATACATATGACCAACACTTACCAAACTAATCAGGTTGGATTTACAAAATTTGTGTGTGTGTGTGTGTGTGTGTGTGTGTGTGTGTGTGTGTGTGTGTAACAAGAAAAGTCGTGAGGCCATGAATGTGAGGAGAGGGGCATATGGGTGCAGTTGAAGAGAGGAGACAGAGAGGGAAAATAAGTATGATATTCATGTACAGAATTCTTAATGAATCAATCAATAAATAAAAATCACACTTTTTCCTGACTTGACTCCTGAATTTCAGCTATTTTTGTGGTATAATCATAGCTCTCTGAGTCTCATAAGCAACAGAGCTAGAATGAGCTTATGTAACCTGTGTATGACTACACACAGTTTAGGAAACCTGGCTAAACTTTATCTGATGCTATTTTATTAGTTTCTGCATTCTTGTTTTTTATATAATTAATAAAATAAGATAAAATTACAACTCATGTAAAAGCAGCAAATGAAAAAAAAAAACGGAAGGTTTCTCTTTGAAGGCTATTTTCAGCACTCTCTGATAAACCATGCAGCGTTGTAAACCAGTGCCTGCTCTAGTCTAATGAGATGTTCCAGACATTCTGGATTCAGAAAGTCTTCATTTCTTCTCATATCTAATGCCATCAACAAGTTGTGAATAAAAAACAATATTTTCTAAATACCGACTCAAGGAAAAGAAAAGCCATTAATGTTGTTCTACTAGTTCAAAACTGTTTAAACAAAAATAAATGTTAGTAATCATCTCAATGTCTGATCTAAAAACAAATAATTAGTAGAGAAGAAAGCAAGAAATGTGTGACTCTATATAATGGTATTTATATTTATGTAAACTTGATAATACCATTGCATTATTTGTTACCATATTAATAAATAAATAGTAAAGCCTATTCCTATAGATTACAAGGGCACCACTCATTTATACGAATATAAAATATAACAATTATATGGAATTACTTGTTAGCAATAGCAGTTATTTTTTAGTCTGCTTTGGTGGCGCTATCACCAGTGGTTTACAGGATTATATAAAATTGATAGTTGGCTTTTTATTTTAAAATATTTTGTTTACATCTACTTTTTGTGTGAATGTTCCCTTAAATGTGTGTTTCTACACCACATGTGTGTCTGGTGCCCACAGAGATGGGAATATGGCTTCAGGTTCTTTTGAACTGGATTTACAGATGGTTGTAAGCTACCATCGGAGTGCTAAGACTTGAACCTGGATCCTCTGCAAGGACAATAACTGCTCTTGACCACTGAGATAGCTCTCCAGCCCTAACAGCTGGGTTTTTAGCTTTTGAGTTGACTTCAGTATAATAAAAACAGAAGATAAAGAAGCCAAGGAGATGGTTCAGTTGGTAACTCGTTTTGTGAAAGCAAGAAGACCTGAGTGTGAATCTCTATCATCCATTATACTTAGCAGGGGCCAAGGGTTTCCAACCCAGTGTGCTGAAGTGTATAGGGAGATATATTGACCATCACTGGCCGACAAGCCTAGGCAACATGAAATTCAGGTTCAGTGAAAGATACTGATGATAATAACAATAAGGTTCAATATATAAGATTCAGAGCAATTGAAGAAGATATTGAGAACTTGTGTGTTTCACATCCACCAACATATCGCATATCCACCCAATATACTATATTACTTATTTTTCAATTGATGTCATAAAACACCACAACCAAGGGCACTTTTAGAACAAGAGTTTATCAAGGTGTATAGTTCATAGGTTCTATGATGGCAGAGTGAAGGGATTATTGCAGAAAAGGATTCCGAGGACTTACACAGTGAGCCACAACCATGAAGCTGAAAGAGTGGATTCAAAACTGATGTGAATCTTTTGGATAGTGTATCATGAGTTTAGATAATGGAGAAATATTTTATGGGTTACTTTCTCAGAAGATAGAATGGCTTAAATTAAAAACAAACAAAATACAAGTACAAAAATACCCACTCTACCAGATACCTATACAAATACCCCCTCAATGAATAATTCTATCGTCTGACCTTCTTCAAAATATAATGTGATTGAAATTATGCAAGCAATTATCAGGGCTAGTAATACAAATTTAAGTTATTTGCTGGCTTTCAGTTTCTTGACAGCATAATTTTTACTGCTTAGTAAATCCCCTTGTATCAATAACAGGACTACTATAAATATTCATATGTAAAGTAGATAAGGTTTTATGTTTAATTTATTTGTATAAATTCCTTAGAGCACAACTACTGAACTATGAATTTCAGGATATACACACACACATATATATATAGTAGAATATTATATACATATTCTACTTTTGTGAAGAATGAAATAGATTTTGGTTGGGATTACAGTGAGCTTTTGGAAAACTGGTCACTTTCAAAATAATTATTCTACAAATGCATGAGCATGGGTTGTCTATCTATTTTATACTATCTTTTCTCTACCTCTTTTTTAGACTTAAAGTTTTCACTGTAGAGATTATTAACATCTTTGGTTAAGTTTATTCCTAGATATTTTATTGTTTTTGAGGCTATTGTCACATGTAAATCTGTTAATGATTTTTTTTTCTGTATTTTTGTTCTTTGTGTATAAAAAAGCTATTGATACCTACAAGTAGGTTCAGTACCCTGACATACTTATTCCAATTTTGTGTATTGATTCTAAATGTTTCCTGGTAGAATTTTTGTGTTCTCTAATGTATAGTATCATGCCATCAGAAAATAGGGATAGTTTGACTTCTCGTTTCCATGTTTTTATGCCTTTAATTTTCTTTTGTTGCCTTATTGGTTCAGTAAGTACTCCAATCACAGTACTGACATAGTGTGAAT
>NC_022021.1:61577712-61591094 GCF_000317375.1 Microtus ochrogaster
CTCTCTCTCTCTCTCTCTCTCTCTCTCATTTTTATGTTAGCTGGTCTAGAGATCTGTAATTCTTGTTTATCTTCTCAAAGAACCTACTCTTAGATTGGTTAAACTTTTGTATTGTAAACTTTGTTTCTGTTTCATTGATTTCTGCTCTAATTTTTATGTTTCCCCAAAGTCAGCTGGCCTTAGGTGGGTTTGTTCTTGCTTTTCAAAAATTTGAGCTGCATCATAAAGTCATTTATTTGTGTTCTTTATGGGTTTTAGTGCTTTTTTTTAAAAGTATAAAAGCCCATCAGCGGATCAGTAAAGAAACAAATACACATTGAGAAGCATTATTCCCATAAACAACTATATGGAATTTCTAAGAAAATGAATGTAGCTGGAGCTCATAATGTTGAGAGAAACACTAAAGCAGACTATAGAATGAAAAACACATATCTTCTTTCATATCAGTAATGTGGAAACTTTTCCGATGTTTTTGAATTTTTGAAATAAATTTATTTAGCTTCTTCATTGACTTTTCTTATACATACATAGTGCACTCAGACTATCCCCATGGTTATATAAATTAAAGCATGCTTATTGAAGACTTAATAGACAATCTAAGCAAATGTATATTATATTTCTATTCTGGGTTCTAGATTTCCTCACTCAGAATTTTTTTTTAACTTCATCAATTTTCCTGAGAATTTCATGCTTTCATTATTGTTACAGCTAACTAATATACAATTGTGTGTGTGAGTTTGTGTGTGTGTGTGTGTGTGTGTGTGTGTTTGGATTTTTGATGACCATTTTCTTTTATTTTTTAAAATTGATTTTATTGAGCTCTATATTTTTCTCTGTTCTTTTCCCTTCCTCTCCTCTTCCTTTCTATCCTCTCCCATGGTCCCCATGCTCCCAATTTACTCTGGAGATCTTGTCTTTTTCTATTTCCCATGTAGATTAGATCCATGTAAGTCTCTCTCTTAGGGTCCCCATTGAATTGTAGGCTAGTTTTCTTTATTTTGTGTCTAAAAGTCACTTACAAGTGAGTATATATGAATTTGTCTTTCTGGGTCTAGGTTGCCTCACTCAATATGATGTTTTCTAGATCCATCCATTTGTCTGCAAATTTAAAGATGTTATTATTTTTTTCTGCTGTGTAGTACTCCATTGTGTAAATGTACCAATGGGAAAATATCTTCACCAAACCCACATCAAACAGAAGGCTGATTTCCAAAATATACAGAGAACTCAAAAAAATGGTCATCAAAAATTCAAGTAATCCAATTTTAAAAAATGGAGTTCACACCTAAACAGAGAACTCTCAACAGAGAAATCTAAAATGGCTGAAAGACATTTAAGGAAATGATCAACATCCTTAACCTTCACCGAAATGCAAATCAAAACAACTCTGAGATTCCATCTTACACCTGTAAGAATGGCCAAGATCAAAAACACTCTAACAACTTAAACTGGAGAGGATGTATGATAAAGGGAACACTCCTGCATTGCTGGTAATGTGCAAATTGGTACTTCCCCTTTGGATATCAGTATGGCAATTTCTCAGATAATTAGAAAACAACTTTCCTCAAGACCCAGAAATACCACTTTTCGTTATATACCCTAAGGATGCTCAAACATAACACAAGGACATGTGCTCAACTATGTTCATAGCATCATTGTTTGTAATAGGCAGAACTTGGAAACAACCTAAATGCCCCTTGACCAAAAAATGAGTTTATATATTTTCTTAGACAGGAAAGTAGAAATGAAACTATCTTTGGGAAGAGGAACAGGACTACCAGAGAGTTAAAATGGATAAGAGAAGTTGAAAGTAAAGTTAATACGGTTACATTACATTATATACATCTACAAAGATGTCACAATGAACACCCTTCATTCATACAAACAAACCACACTAACAAAAATGTCTATGCACAGCACATCTGTATATCCAGTAACAACTAAGGTAATTAAACCAAAGACCAGCACCTAAGTGAGGAATACTTGACAGCAACACACTAACAACAGATGGGTCTGAATTCTGCTCTACTCTAGGGAGATCTTACCTACTTTCAGACAGCTAGGTGACCTCTTGATTTCCTAAACGTGCAGAGCCCCTATTCTACCCATTATGAATATCAAAATTTCTCCTGGTAATTACCAACGTCATTTTCTTGGTTAGAAATACTACACCGACAATTGATGATTTTAGCTAATTTCTCTCCAAATCAAAACAGGACCAGAGAATGTCTTATTCACTAAGACAATACATACATATAAATGTCATATGCTCAGTTTTTATAAACTACATTGATCTAAACTTTGCTTCTTATACTCTTGTGATGGAAACCCCTTTCATATTAATCGTTTGTTTGCGGCAATGATATGAATAAATGCCAATGAATTTGTTCCCATTTACAATATGTCCTGCAATAAAATCAAACATATGAAAGTATAAATGGAGTTGTCCAGTCATCAAGTATTTCACGAGGTCAGTTTTAGAGCATCTAGAATTATCAATCTGTTTCAAGATTACATGGCTACAAATCAGTTATGTTTCAATCTCTCTTTACCTATGCAATTCCCCACTCACCACAATTCCCCTAAACACATACGTATACACAAAAGAGGTAAAATGTTGTGTTCATTCTTATTTCTCTTTGAAGTGTCTTTTAATATGATGCTTGAAATAAGGAAATGAAAAAAACTTCCCCAAATTGCCTTCAAAGTTTAAGTCACTATAATTTCTACTTGGTGTGTAAATAATTTCTTTCAATACATATACTCTTAGATATCTATAATTAAATTAGCAAGCACAGTCTAAAACATTCTAAGGAATTTTTGAGCAATTCCCAAATTTTTACAAAACTTTTAGTATACCTAGAGTACACCTTAAAATGTAAATGTAACTATAATAATAATAACAACACATACACTTTACTTATCATATTTTCCCATGTGCATTGCTTTTATTAAATTTGTTGTATCTATGGAAAAAATCATTATAAATAAAACTACTTTCTCAACACATTTTGTAAGTGAACATTTGAATGGGGTTGGGGATGTAAAGTAAGTTACCTGGAATTGCACTTTTATAAAATGGGAAGTTATCAAGTTGGTCAATTATTTCAGATATGGACCCAATACCACTAATCAAATTCTTACACAACCTTCAGCAAAAATAATTCTAGTCTATTCAGTTATGCTCATTAATATTTGGACCATTTTTTAAGAACTTGAAATTTTAACTAGATCATATCTATAGAACAACTATATGATTTAAAGTAGATTTATAAATTCTGTGAAAATTAGAAAGATGTCTTTGAGGAGGACTGCTCTAGTTTTACTTGGATAGTCAAATGTTCCTTACTTTTCTCCAGTAGAGGTGTAGTGTTGAAAAGAGACTTCCTTGGTGTTTACATATGTACCTTATTTACTCTCCTTTTATTAGATTTTAACCCTTTTAGCACTAAAGCTAGATGTCGTTTCTGTCTCATATATCACTAGTGTTAATCTGAGGGGTCAGGGTATTATCTTAACTCTTTAAGATCAAAATAGGTACACCAGAGCTCTCCAAACGGCATGCTACAGACATCTCAGATACATATGAGTGTAAAAGAGAGTAAACATATATTCTATAAACATAACAAAAGAGAAATTTAAGAAGAAATGACCTTTTTGTACTTCATTTTGAAACTGAGACCCAACATTACAAGATAATAGGTATTTGTTAGAATATATTAAGGTCGGCTACTTATTGTTTTTACATAAATGTTAGAAAAAGGGACTGTATCTACAAATAATTATTTTAAAAATATAATTGCTTTTTTGCATATAAATGCATTTTCAGTTTTGTGTGTTGAACTTTAATCAGTTAATCATCCATTGGCTACTATATCAACGATACTGTTGCTAAAAGAAATGTATCACTCTCACTTATAAAATGTTTTCTAATCATGGTTATAACATCATTGTTATAGCATAGATAAGGCACTGTATAAAAGAAACCTGCTGTGTTTACCTACTGGGTTTTTCCTTAAATTCTAAAATCAAATTCTTTGCTTAAATCAGCAGCTGCTTTGATGAATTTCTAATCACTGAGGAATAAATTAATAAATAACACCTGAAAGTATGCACTGCCTTAAATATAAATTTTAACACTTAAACATAGATGAATATTGAATACATACAGTTTTCAATAAAGGGAAAAGTATTGTTAACAAATTAGATAACAACACATGTACTAATTTTGGCTATCTAAACACACACATATGCAAAGGGGAATTAGTGAAATATATTTTCCTGTTTATAACACGAATTTAAGTAATTAAGCAACATCTCACAGAATAGTTCAATTATATTCTATAAATATTTTGAAGAAATACTTTGACATACTAAAGTACATAAACCACACTGCTGCTCGGGAATATTTAGAATGTTTCAGATACTGGAAATGACATAGTCTTTGTGTATGGTATGTCTTTAGTACAATTTAGACCACCATTTGTCCTCAAGTAGGTCTATTTAAAGTATAATTGACTGCCCTAGCAATTATTGTGAATAGCAGCTGTCTGCTGGTAAAAAGGCATGTATATAATGAGGGAGAAAGGATCAAATACATGCAATAGAAGAGCAAAGCATAAAGAAAATATCTATATGAGGTTTCTCAGCTCAGATTTTGTATTTGAAAGGGACTAGGCCTATTAGCCATTTACAATTCGGTACTAAATAAAAAATAAAGGAAGGAAGAAAAGTAGGTATCTGTTTAGAAAAAGCAGCTGGGACTCCCTAGATCCGAAACTGGAGAAAGTTTATTTGTTCTGAAATTGTAGCAGCTTACAATATTTCAGTTATTTTCATTAGCAACATTAGGTTTTGTGAAAAACCCTTTCTTGTATCATGCACCTTCTGCAACACACAAAAACACCTTGCTTTGTTTTTCTCCTAAATAGCTCCATAATTAGGTGGATTATTTCATGTGTCTGTGCCTCTGTTTGCCGAAGAGAACAAGCCAGATAAATTAGCACTTAGGCGAATTCACAATAGCACATAATATGCCCTTGTGTTTCATATAAAGCTTTATTTGTCATTCACGGCTGGTTGGCAAAACTGACTTTGCTTTTGAAAATGACAGGTGGCACTCTGGTGAGCTCTCTGCAGAAAAAGAAACAACCTCCTCTAAGACAGTTTCTATCAATAGCTCCCATGATCTCGCATTCAGTCCGGCCTTGTGCTTCTTCAAAGTTCTGTTTCATTTGCATCTCTTAGGTCTGGGCATCACCAAAGATGTTTAATAATTGGGATTCTATACAGATAGAAAGGCGGGCCCCTTCCTTCTCCACAGGACTGATTAAAAGACAGGTGAAGTTCAGAGTATTTCAATAAAGCGCAACATTCCACGTCAGGAATCAATAGTCCTCCTTCTTTCTTAGGGGTTATTAAATTGCAGCTGTAACATTAGCCTTCTTTACCTAATTGATTGTCTTTTCACAGGGCTAAGAAAATCAATAGCAGTCAATGGGACTGCCCTGTTTTTACCTAATAGATGTTTTCTCCTAATTGGCTGCCTGGGTGGCTTCACCGAGCTCAGTGTGTTTTCAGAAGTCCGCAGTATGTTGCGACCCTTGTAAACTATTTTACCCTGTGCAACAATTATTGATTTCATAATGAAATCTAGAAAAATCAATAGCAATCAGGAATATAGATCAGAATTCCTAGGTACGTTACCACAAAGGGCAAACTCACTTTGCTGCCACTTCAAACTGTGATTCAATTAAACATATCCTTAAAGCGTCACATTTTCCAAAGACTTTGATCAAAGTCACTTGATTTGTTGCCTAGGACTTCTCTCAAAATCTAAGAACCAAAAGATACTAATTAAAAAGCAACAGTGATCTTTAGTTGGCTCTGCTCTTCACAATGAGAAAAAATTAAATCAGAAGTGAATAATAGATTTGCAAGCGGAAAAAAATTGACCTATCAAAACTAATTATGCACAGTACATAGGGGGCTAGAAAAACTTTTTGGCCATCTTTCTCCAAGTTAAAATATGAATTTCCTTGGCTTTATGTAGTTCTGTAAGCAGCATTCTCCTTACACAAGAGATGCACATATACATGTGGGTTTGCATGTAGCTTATGTGTAGAATTCTTACTAGACGTTGTGTTCACAAGGTTGGAAATAGGGCTAAGCAGTTAAGAACACTTGTTGCCTTTTCAGAGGGCCTTGCTTCAGTTCCAAGCACCTACACGGTGGCTTACAACCACCACTAACTCCAACTATAGAGTATTTGAAGCCCTCTCCTGACCTTTGCAGGCACCATATCTGCACGTGGTGCTCATGCATGCATGCATAATATAATATAAACCAATATTAAATAACATTTTATAAAGAAACATTATTCAACTTCTATTTCAGGATATGATGAGTTCAGTTTTCGAATCTGCTTTGAATAGCTACCTGTATCAACCATATGGTTAGAAGTCAATTCCTCTTTTAATCGGGCAAGGAAAAAGAAATTTCACAAATGAAAATATAGGAATACTGCTTATCTTTTAAAATACAAAATTTCTTTTCTGAAAGAAATTATCTTTGTAGACAAATTTTAAGTAATGACTTTATTATCCTGTTTAGTTTCTCAGTTGATTGACTTATATATGTCACTGAGTTTGGTTTCTTGTCCACTTTCATACAAACCTAACTTTGCAATCTTCTTTTTTCATGCACCAGGAATTTCAACTAGATGCACCCACCTCTCAAACACGTATTCACTGCCCATTTGTACTCCAGGTTTGGATGAAATTCGCATCTCTGTGTTGTGAAATCCTTTTTCTATTCATACTCATTAGGACAATGAGTCAAGACGGATAAAAAGCCAAGTTGGAGCTGCAATTTGGAGAACAATTCTCTTTCCCTCTACTGACAACAAACTGGAAATTGTCAATGCTTCGACAGGAATTGGAGGCTGCAAAGGAGTTGCCGTTGCAGATTAGCATACATGTAGCCTAGTCCTTTTCAGTCATCACTGAATTGACATGCCCTGCTAAAGTGTCATGCCATTTAATATGCCTAACCGTGATGGGATGACAGTTGCACAGTCAGTGACAATCAGTCCATGTCTGTGGAGCTGTCTCCAGCTCTCAAATCACACTTCATATGGTATATTTCAATTTGACCTCAGCTCTACCGGTTCTTCCCATTATCCGGCAAATGAATAATTAAATAAATAACACTACATATCAAGCGTCATCTTCGGAGTCAGACTTTCATTTATACATAGTATTTTTAAATAATCCAGAATGAAGAAAAGATCAAGACAAGGTCTTTTATTCCCCCCTGCCACATAAGAAGGGGGAAGGGGTAGAAATTGAGGGTGGCGAGAGCACCGAGGAAAATGATACCTTTCTTAGACTGAGAGACAAGTGCCACAGAAAGGAGCTAAAATGTCAGCCGGATATTGTCAATAGCATGCACATGTCTCAGAATATAATGCTAGTTTGTCTTGCTTAAAGAGTAAAGCAGTATACTTCCCTGCATTGTAGCACAGACGAAATGACAGGGACAGATTTTCAAAGTAACTTTCCAATTTCCTTCCTTGTCTCTGCAGTGGCTTCAAGTCCAGATAGAATCAGTTCTGTAGTTTGTTCTAGTGTTCTTGCTCCTGCTATGTAGGTCATCAAGATGGATATGGTAAAGTGACTCTTGTCCATTATGAATATGGATAAATATCATCTTTGCGTAGCAACATTTAATAAACATAAAGTCAAATGCATGGCTGTGAAGCATTCATACAGAAAGGAGATCACAAGTACGGGGCTTGTTTTCATGAAAGTATGATCTTCATGCTATCAAGAGGAAAGAAGCCAGCACGGCTCTATTCAGAAAGCTCCAGTGAAGTTTACTAGAACCAAAGGATGGGAAACCAAATCATATCAGTTGAATGAGTTATATGTATACAGTTATTTCATTGATGGTGTTTGTCATAGACCCAACTGTGCAACCTGCTCTTTTCCTACTATAATGTCTATCCTGCTAGCTAGAAACTTAGAAATTGCCAATTGTGTTAAAGTTTATGAGCAAGTAAATTGATTCGGATTACCTAAACAATATTCTATAATTTGACTATTATGAATTAGAAAGATTATAAGAGCCAGAGGGAATGCAGGCTAAATGGGAATTAAAGCTTTCCAAGCCTAGCAGGATGGATGCGCTTGGGACTCACAGGGACTCTGGCAACATGCACAGGGTCCGCACAGGCCTAAGCTAGATGGGGTCCCAGTGCTGAGAGAAGTGGACACAAGACCACATCCCTAACACAGAAGCTGTATCCAATTGACAGTAGCTCAAAAGAGAAAGGCAAGATTTCTCCAGCAGAGTACCGTTGAGAGTTAAAAAAAAGGACAGACCCCTTGCTCAGCTGTAGATGACCAACACAATATGAACTCAATGGCCTTTTCGGAGGTTTCTTGTCTCATAATGCAATGTCTGGGCATTGTCTTTTTATTTATTTGCTCTAGAGGTCTTTTGAATGGGTATAATAGTTTCCGGTATTGTTTTGAGAATTTTTGGTATTTGAATTATCATGGGTGTCTCTTCTTTGCCCCTTCTGCTTCTGCTCCTCTGATATGTCTTATAACAGTTTGTTTACATTTTATTTTAGATTATTGTTATTACTATATTTAGATACCTGCTTCTATTCTAATGAGAGAGAGGAAAAAGTGTATGGATTTGGATCGCTGGGCGAGTCTGGAAGGATCTGAGAGTACTTGCAGCATAATCAGAATATTTTGTATTAAAAAATCTACTTGGAATTTTGCAAAAGGATGTATATCTCTGAATCAAAGGTAAAAAAAATTTCTGTGTGATTATGGAGCACGAGTTGTCTAAGAGAAGATTTTGATTATAGGTTTTCCAGTTCCTTCATCTAGAGATATGAATTTCAATAAACGCATAGATGCATTGCATTACTCTTTCATCTCCAAGCTCATCTTGAACTTAATAAAAGCAACACAAACCATTGTTTTCAGATCCAAATCTAAATGAATCAAACATATCCATTTATGGGAATATGGGCTATATTCTACATATGTGCACAGGGAGATAGATATACAGGCAAATATGAAAGTATTTAGGCAGATATGGAACATACAAATGCAATGTTCATATAAAAGTTTCTGTGGCTTTTCATGTGAGACACATTTCAGTGAAAACTTATTCCCTTACATTTCCATTGAAGAGCTCATAGGAAAATCAGAGGATGATACCAACCAATTTTACAACACAGCCATGTCTTGCTTTCATTAAAACATCACTGTCATAATTGTTATAAATCCAGGGTGATTACAGTTTTAATAATAGCAATTGTAATTTTGTGGCTTCTTTCATTTGAAAGGCTATAGTTACCTATTTTCCCCCCTTGTGTGTATTTTCTCACATTTCAATGAATTCAACCCAAGAGACATTTTTAGATCTCTAATCAAAAATTCTTTGTGTCAGAGAGCAGGCAGTCTGTCTTGAGGGTCCCTTTAGGTTGAGAATTTAAACTTCTTTACACCCAAAATAGATCTTCACCCTTAAACTTTAGTTACAAGTTTCAATTGCAACCTATATTTAAAGATTACAAAATCAATTATTATTTGTCATTTAAACACCATATTTGTGTGTGTGTGTGTGTGTGTGTGTGTGTGTGTGTGTGTGTGTCACAATTTTTTAAGAGTGGCATAGGAATTGGTGAAGACAGTGAAAAAAACAAATCACAAGTTTCTGTCTACACGCAATCTTGAGAAGGAGCAAACTCCAGAGTAACCTGGCATAGTCCAGATCTTGTAAGAAGGGCCTGGAAGGACAAAGTCCACCTCTAAGGAGGCCTTGAGATGTTTTAAATTAAAGACTGTGTCTCCCTTTGTGAAAGCTAAGTTAAAAGTAGCATCTTCCATTTATATGTTCTTTTCCCTTCTCCCTTTTTCCAGCCTTCATGGACTGCGCCAGATGAAAGCCATCGTATGAAGAATCTAATCATTAGAAAATCATGTTTATTATGTGGAGGAACTGAGAGGAACTCTTCCAGAATGAACAAGAACAAGGGACTTATCTGTGATCTCTGCAGGGGAAAAAAAAAGCTGGATAATTTAGGAACTGAGACAAAATGATGACAATGTCATAGCTAAATTCTAACCTCTGCAGGCTGGATTATCACAGGTTATTGAAAAGCCGTGGGCAACAACGCAGTCTGTCTCCAGTTGGAAACAGTTACTGAATACAGGTCTGTCTTTGACAGCATAATGAGCCATAATTGTTACAATACTTGGACTTCACATGAAAATTAGAGTAACCTTATGCAGTATCAATCCTGATGTCGGCATTCATGGTTTAAAAATATTTCTCAGAGTTTTCAACCCCAAAGATTTATGAATCATCTGTCTAGTTAATATTTCGAATGAGAACATGTTTGATCATGATCTGTATCATGACTGCAGATAGCATCATAAAATCATGAAAATCATTCCTCCTCACAATGTATTTATAATCTGCTTATATCACAAAGGGAACACGATTTCAAAAGAAATTAATAGCTCCATTGGGATACCAGCTGTGACAAAGACACTCTTTGACACTGTGTTGATGCTGTGTATATGTTGAAAATGGAAGGAACACCTCCTGGAAGCTGACATTGAGCGATGTAATAGAGTAATTGAAGATTTAAAAATCCTCCCACATTCTATGAAGAATCATTTCATTTTTGAAGAGTTTTTCTATGTAAATTTGAGAGTTAGACTGACATGTAAAAACAGACTTTTTCTTTAAATATGGTGGGGGGAGAGGAGATAGTAAATGCTCCATAGAAATTGACAAGAAAGGCTAATTTCTACTTCCAACCGGGAAAGTGATTGCTATCTAGCCTTAAATCCCTATAAGGTCCATTCTCCCTTCTTTCTTTAGGGATTAGGGCAGGATAAGGGAAAGCAGAAACAGGAATAGCACAGAAAGTCAGTATGACATTGGGGTAACATAAACTCCCTGGGTATTTTATTTGTTAAGGGCAATCACTCTGCTTTGATACTCTCTCCAAATGAAGATTTTCATTATGCCACCTGCATTATCATAACGTTATTCATATAGCCATTGTTCTTTTAATATAATTATAATGTTACATATGTACAATTTTATGTTATTTGAGAGGATTTCACACATATGCATGTGTCTGTTCATGTGATACATACATTTACATTATAGTCATCTTCCATATATTCTTTCACATCCTGGAGATATAAGAGCTGGTGCCTGACTTGAGAACAGTATTGCGTGGGACTTTATTATGAAGAAGAATATGAACATTACAAAACAATGCTCTGTTCAATTAAAGCTGGTATGCATCTTGGTCATTGTTTTAGATTCTTCATTATATAGAGATGTTTCTAAGATATTTTGATGCATATTGCTTTAAAAAGTATGTATTATAAACCTATTATTCAGTAATATAACTCTTTGTCTGGTCACAGCATCATAACACACATATTCTGACAGGGTCACACTTTTCCTGTTGCTACACTATCCTTCTTCTTGTAATTATACTTGCAAATCTCAAATTATTGTAAATGGCTCTTCATATTCAGTATACAGAAGCCACCCATCAGAAAGTGCTGTTTCTGTAATCCCCAAACTTAGGGCATCCCTCTTACCCTTTCTCTATTATTTGGTGATGACTTTATGAGAGACATGATGCTGTCCAGTTCCAAGCAATGTTCCTACAAATGACAACATTTCACTCTCCTTTATAGCTAGCAAAACTGAATAACGCTTCACAGCGTATGCATAGGACACATTCTTTCATCCATTTATCTGTTGATAGGCTTATAGGCTGGTTCCTATATAATCTGTTGTCAATAGTGCAGCAAAAAATATGAGCATGGAATTGCCAGTATCTCTGTAGTCTGTTGTGTGTACTTCCAGTGTGTGCTTAGGTGTGGGTGAAATCAGATATTTTTATTTATATAGGTGATGCACTAATTTCCATTCCTAACAGCAGTGCATGAGTTCCTTTATCACTTCAAACCTTCCAAAATTTGTTGAGTTTTTTTTCTTCTTTAAATTAAATCTTCATTATAAATAACTGTCAAATTAAAAACAGCATGCCCTGAAATTAGATCAAAAGTCTGTACATCTCAATGAATTTTTATACACTTAGGATAGGTATTCTGATCCTATGGAACTTCACCATGGATGTTATACTTAAACATGTTAGCGAAGAAAACAGATAAAAGGGAGTGAACGAAAATAGCTTATTTGAATGGAAAGAGAAAGAGTTTCTATCTATGTAACAAAAGACTTAGTTTAAGAAGAATATAACAGTGTTGCAAAAAGTTGAAGTAAGAAATTGAATGCACTTTAAGCTCCATCCCTTTTAAAATCACTGTTCTGACTGGTTGGAATGAAAAATCACTCCAACTTTTTACCATTACTGTTACACTCTCAACTCTAAAGTATTATACAGTACTGCTAATTTGAATTACTGTTTAAGCTAATCTCTGTTAAGCACTTTCAGTGAATATGTTTTACTTACTGTTTATTGTTTCAGGTCTGAGATTTCCTTCCACATTTCATAGTGTACATACATTTGCTTACATGTTTGCAAATATATATATATATATTAGTCAGCACCTAATTCCATACTAATCCCATACTTTCCTTTAAATCTGCAAACACCCTTATTCATTTATACATATTTATGATCACTGTTTGAAGGCTTTTCCTGATGATCCGTCCTATGGTCCATTTCAGTATTGGTAACTATGTATTATTGTTCTGTAGTTGTTGTTATTTCTTGTGTATAGGTCACAATTTCTAGTTATGGATGTGGATTATTAACACTGAATTGGTGTTTTTTTTTTTTTTTTTTTTTTTTTTTGGTTTTTCGAGACAGGGCTTCTCTGTGGTTTTGGAGCTGAATTGGTGATGAAATTCTCCTTTTTTATCTCCTGAAAATATTTTTCTTGTTGTTGTTCTAATAGGCATTTCAGATACATCCTGTCTGTTATTGACTTTAGATCTCTGATAGCTATAGTTTTAGGCTTTCTTCAAGTAGATCTATTGCTATCTGAATTTTTGCAAGTTCTTTCTCATCAAAGGGAGTAGGCTATCTGAATCTGTCGTTTATGAAAATCTTGCCAATATTTGACTCATAACTTTGTTGGATGTCAGGGTAGAACTGACCTTTTTACAACAGTGTTTACTGTTAAGTCATGATTTCTAAGCTGAATGCTTAGATATTTCATACTATTCTAACTTGTTATATGTACTTTACTTTTTACGTGCCTATTTGCACGACTGTGCACTGCATATTGACCAATCTTATCTCTATATGATCCTTTTGTCTAAATCCCTGCAACCTCTATCACTTTGTGTAA
>NC_022021.1:61592469-61604675 GCF_000317375.1 Microtus ochrogaster
CACACTTATACATAAAAGCAATCTAGTGAGTCTGTTTTCTGATGCTTATATAAATAAAATTTCGGGGTTGACCATGCGGTATGAGATGAGATTTAAAGAGCTATCCCCGATTGAGGTCAGCCTGGTCTACAAGTGCTAGTGCCAGGACAGGCTCCAAAGCTACAGAGAAACCCTGTCTCAAAAAAAAAAAAAAAAAAAAAAAAAAAAAAAAAAAAAAAGAGCTATCCCCGAGAAAGACTCCCTCTCTCAGCAATCACAAGGTGTTTGTATTTTTCCCCTAAGAATAGGGCATCATGAGATTCCCGCCGTCACCATTAGCATGTCTTTTGATGCTATCATTGTTCAAGCAGGTAGATTTTTGAAGTACGATGGGTGTAGTTTTCCTGTCATTTCTAGAAGACATAATCTCACAGTAGACCTCCTGTATACTGGCTCTTAAAATCTTTCTCCCAGCTTTTCTGATATGCTCTCTGAGCCTTAGGAGCACTAGAGTTGTGTTGTAGGTGTACCTGTTGGGACTGTAAACCCCAAATTAATTGTTCTCTGCATTTAACCACTACATTGTAGTTTTTTTTGTAATGGTCTCTATTGGTTGCACAGAGAAGTTTCTTTTATGAGGAGTGAGAGCTTCATTTGTGTGTGATTATAAGAATGTATTAAGAAGGTACAGCCTTTTAGGAAAGTGGTAGTGGTTGTCTCCCTAAGATCCATTACCTCACTAGCTCCTGGTAATTGGCAACATCCACAGTCCCAGGCATGATTTCCATACTGTTAAGCAGGCCTTCAATTCCATTAGCTATCTGTTGGTTACCTCCAGGCTGGGATATCTTACCATGCTATCATTGTTATGGTTCACAGATACCACAGCTGGGTGGACTATTGATAGCATTTCTCTTTTGGAAGCTAGGATTTTACTTTCTGATATGATGAAAGTTAGATGGCAGAGAAGGTCCTTTCAGGCCATATCTATCTCATCACTAGAGTATTGTTATTTTCAATTATCTAGGGTTATGTTCTTAATTCACCCTAAGAGTATCAAGGGGAAATATAAACTTGAACTGTATTTACTATGACTGGTGAATGAATAAATTATGTTTTATGTTTTTGTGAATTTTAAATGCAATGATTTTTCAATCACTTGAATTAAAAGTTGCATGAAAGAGAAAACTAGTGCTGTTTCTAATGAAAACTGGTATTTTTCTTTAATAGATGCCAATGAAAAGATGACAAAACAGGTCCATTAGAATTGTGTTAATGTTGCTATATGAGTTCATATAAAATTAGATATGGCAATGACAAATAGTGTGTATCAACTGTAAATAATAATGAGGGTAAGAAGAAGAATATATTGGAAAGAAAAAAATACAGGATTTGAGTATAAAAAGCTAAAATTGCAGACCACAATATACTCCTGGGAAAAGAGCGGTCAAGCCAATGAGGATCATCCAAGTCAAGCTTCTGTAGAGGTACCCCAAGTCAAGCTTCTGTAGAGGTACTCCAAGTCAAGCTTCTGTAGAGGTACTCCAAGTCTACAGGATTTGCCAAGCTGAGTCTCAGCATTTCTTCCATGCCCACGTATTGTTGGGTGACACGCAAGCTTGGCATGGCCACAGGGGAGCATAAAAACCCATAAAAAGAGATGGCTATAGAAAGTTGGCATACAATCAGCCAATTTTAGTTCTTATATGTCCCATAAGGGAAATCTGAATCCTCTTTAAACCCAGGGAATCATTTCAGAACTGTACTGACCAGGAACATACTGAAGTGAAACTCCAAATATTTTATTTATGAACACGTAAATTTCAAACGCATATTTTAAAATTACATTCAAGTGGTGCAGTCATTTGAAGCAATGACATTCTGATGCCACGACTCTGAATAAAATTGCTTTGTCAATTTAGGACTTCTCCCCCAACACAGTCACGTTATTTTTTTTTTCTTTTCTTGGTGTGTGGGAGAATATCGTCCCTCTATTCAGCCTCAGTCTTGCTAAAGCCACTCATCCTTACCTTACACACACTTCATTCTCTTCCTACCCAGCTGCATCTCTATCAATGCTCTGACACAGCTTTCTCAAACAGAAGAGTTTCACGTTAAAAAGAGAGCAAAGAAAACCCACACGATAAACTCAAACACAATTATCCAACAATTGGTGGATTTTTTTTGGAAGGGAACATCGACAATGAAGCTTCCTTCAGAATGCCACTCTATGGGAGGTCGCAAACTGCTTTGTTTCTAACTCCACTCTTTTCTATTTGACTTCTTGGGAAACTTTTGCTGTCATGTTGCAATGATTTTTGACCTCCTTTGTGGATATAGTCTATCTCAGGGTTTATCCATTAGTCAGAGATTATCCCATTAGCATCGATAAACCTACATTTGGTGTAATATGCTAAAACAGGGCACTGTTATAAGATTATTAATGAATTTTAGCATCATTAGCATTCACTAAGTAAAAAAATCCAGTGCATATAAATTATCTATTTAATTAAAAGGTGCTTTAAACACACATTCCCACACATTTCCCTTCTATTTATTCAACTATAATAGCCCTAAAGTCTGTTTAAATTACAGAATTATCTGCATGGATTAGACAAATTTTGCCTGCTACCTATTTTTTTCTATTACCTATCTATATATAATATAAATATAATATATAGAGAATATAAATTTAATAATATATATAGAGAATATAAATTAATACATTATATAAATATATTAATTTATTATATAATAGTATATAATTCCTTCACATCAGGAATCCTAAGCTTAATTTTGATTAATACCATTATTTTTATAGGGTTTATTTATTTAATACCATAAATAAAATGAACTGAAAGTCATCAAATACAAGTCTTCTGACATATACATTTTGTAATATAATTCTCTTGCCACAACAAAAGAATGAAAGGAGAATGTGAAATCTTTACAAGAATACTGATAATTTGAGAAATGGCAAAATATTATACATATTCAAAATACTTTAAAAAATTTCAATCTCAAATAGAGCATTAAAATAGTCCTCTCTTTTGGCCTGTCCTTGAAAATGTTCACTTGTTTTAATTTATAATAAAGTTAACTATTGTCAAAGATGGTATTGTACATGTCTGTTTTGACTTTATAGGTATGCCGTCATTTGCTGTGAAGTGACTGATGGGAATGGCAAGCTTTGATATCATTTATGACTTTTATAGTTTAAAGAAACATTGTGGTCTAATTCAATGCAACTGAAATCAAGTTATTTATATTTTTCTAGTACTTCCTTCTTTGTGTTTCTCTTGAGAGTATGAACCTCATTGTGCTTCAACATCATCTTTTAATATCCTATTTTGCACGATGTATTATGTTTACAGTTTCTAGAAAAGTCTTGATATGTGTAACACTTTTCTCTCGAGTTTTATCACACTTATCTTTGATAACATAGGGAGAAAACCCACATAACCAAGTACAAAGTTGCTTGGAATGTTAGGATATAAATGCAGAAAATATTTAAAAATGGATAAACCTAGGAGTGCACTGTTTGGCATGACAGGCACTTGACATCGAATATTATGTAAATTAAAAGACTATCCGGGCTATTGCTTCCTTAACAACACTTACAGGCAAATATCTAATACAAAAACAACAAAAAATAGAGACCTTCAAATAAACAGACAGAACATAGTACAAAACTTCTTTTTATCCTATGTTAGCCTGCTACCTTCTAGAAAATTCCATGAGGCTGAGATATTTTAATTTTTCCAGTCATATTTGTATACAATCCAAAACAAGAGTATCCATTTCCTCCTCGTTCGCTGTTTCTCCTATAACAAGGTCAACTGCTGAAGAACATCTTGCTGCTCACGTTCCTGCCAAGTTTTAATTGAAATGTTGTGATAAATTTCACTGCCGGGTCAGATGTCATTTTCTGGTTAAAGAGGGTCAAGTTGGTCTCTTAAAGAACCACTTTTGATTTTTATAGTGTCCAGTGAATCGTTCCTGTAAGCTGATTTAGTGCAGTTCTGACCTCTGTCCCCTCAGGTGGCCTTTGCCAGCAGGCAAGTCCCTAGTTTCCCTATAGCCAATGCAGGAAAAGTATTTTATTAAAACTTTGCTTCTCATTTTATTAGTGTGAAAATAAGCCTTTTCTTAATCAATTGAACAGTAAGCATTCTTTTTATTGCTATAGACTACAAACTAAAGGCCATTTAACATCAATAGAACAAAGCACATAGCAAAATTAGCAGTAAATATTTTTGATATGTCAGCATAAATAACTTGGTTAGCAGAAAAAAAACCTGCCTTCCTGATTATAAAGTTAGATAAATAAATATGACAGTTGTTGAAATTTGGAAGACCATAGTTTGGTTGACAGTCCTTAAACAAATAATTTATTTGAAATTATGGCTTTGGGTTGGTAGTTTAATAATCTACTCAACAGTCTGAATAGGTATTTGAATATTTTCAGTGTTCATATAGAATATGACTTATATTTCACATTTGGGTAATGTTATGCTATAGATATTACAAAATTCCCCATCAAAGAAGGAGTGGATTTTGGAGAAGATACACAAACTACAAACTAAGATAAGGGACAAATAAGAAGACAGCAAGCTTATATTTCATCAATGAAAACCCTGCAGAGGTGATGCTAGAGAACAGGGCCATATCCTTACTGGTTGCCTCACTGAGCATCTCTCAAGTATGGTGTCGTCACTCACAATCATCCACCTCCCTCTGAGGAAAAGTTTTCCTAAGGTTCATAAGGTCCATTGTTTGGCTTCCAAGGACCATCTTGAGCATCCTTGCATCTCAGTAACATTTTATAGTTTTGTATAATAACTTGAAAATTCACTCATAATACTTGAATAGTAATTTTATTTTATGATTCAGGACAACTTGCATGTTACTTGTATGGCATACAAAAATAAATAAAGGGACTATTTTAATATGCACATATAATGTCTTATCAAATGGTATTTGGCATATGTTTTATTTAACTATTGCAAATACATGCACATGGTATTAAATTAGCAAATCTCTCCATAGTCAATGTTTTATTCAACATGCTGAGAATAAATAGATTATCGAATCTTTATGCAAAAGAGCCTTTTTGAAGGATGGATAGGAATTAATGAGGAATTTAGATTTACCTGCAATTTATGATTGTGCTTGGGCAAGCCACTGAGATAACTGTAGACCATGTATCATTAAGAACTTTAGATTGTGGAATTATTACTACTGAATTTGGAATTGCATAGGCTACCTAAAGTACTCAAAAGGATAAAGCATAATATGCATGCCCTTTTTTTTTATTACTTCTTGGTTGGTGTTGCTCTGCTGCCTTCATTATCCAAGCACAGTGGTGTTTCACTCCAAAATTCTTGCAATTTATATAATTATTGATAGTCATAGAAACCCCAGAAGAGTTTACTATTCTGAGATACCATAGTGACAGAGTGTTGCTATGTCAGAATTATATTCTTATCATGAAATATAAGCAAGAAACTTTTGTGTATAACAAAGGAATGATATTTTTAAATTGAGATCTCCAGTTCTTAAAAAAAACCCTCAGGATCTAGGTATGAAGATGGAAAAATTCAATTTATTTTTGTATATTGAAAGGGATGGGTAGAATGATATAATTAATATGTAATTTCAAAAGTAAATATTTTCAAAATTGTATAAACAAATGATTATGCAGTATATATAAAGACATAATTATTTCTAATGTAGCTTCAATTTTTATTCATTTATTTAAATATTGTGCCATCACTGCTCTGGCTTAAATAATGCGAGAAACCACAAAAGTGAACATTATGTGTTTGATTGTTTTAAACTCTGCTGGTGCAAGCCTAGGCAGGGGGGAGCTGTGAACTTCGAGTGTCTCCAGCCTTGGCATTAGAAGCTTTCTAGATTTGAGTGAGAACATGCTTCATAGGATACAGAACTGTCCTTTCCCCTGGTATCCTGGCTGTTGGAAAATGAAGATAAGAACTAGACTCTTTAACCTTGAACTTGTGGGTTACTGACAACAGAGCCTTTGCACGCGTCTTGTCTGACACTCCAGGGGAAACAAAGTCAACTAAAGCAGGAAGAAAAATATGTGAAATGTGTCATTAGGGAATTGTTATGATTACACTGGTGTCGAACTGTCCTGTTCAAAGTCCATCCAGCCACCCTGTGGAGGATAGCTACAAGTGATATTTCATATCACATGTGAGTTACATTTCAACTCTAAATGGTCTCAAAGTCTGTAACAAGTAATACAAACAAAAAATAGCAGAGCTCAAGTGTCTCTCAGATGTTCCTGTAAGGATTTTTATACAATGGCTTCAGTATTCGTAAGAATCTACTTTTCAAATTAATTATAGTAATTATTCCTATTTTATAAGTGATGACATGACATAAAATATAACTAAAGCTAACAGTGTTATGATTCAAATTTAATTCATGCTCTGAAGTGGTTAGGCTGTATGTATCATGATTTAGGGGAAGAAGCATAGTTATGAAATTTGTCATGTACAAGGTATGAAGAACGAGCTATCCATAAAGCTTAAATTTGAACATAGGTCATTCTGAGAGAAAAGTAGAACTAGTATGGGATCTAGTAGGACAATTCCTGGTAACATGTCTCAGAAGATAGAAATCAGTTAATAACTGAACAGCCATGTTTGCTGTGGCACCCTCCACAAGGGCCAAGTTAGGATTCAGACTAATGATTCATCAACAAATGATGAATTAAAAAAAATGCAGTTTAGCTGCACAATGGAGTTTAATTTATTTATAAAGAATAAATTATGTAGTTTTCTGATAAATGGATAGAACAGATGATAGATAAATAAGACAGAATGAGAAAGGCCAAATCACCTTTTTGGGTTCACATGGATGAAATATGTAACTATTTCTTTGAGTATATGTGAAACATAAATGTATAGAATACATATGTCATGTAAATAGAATGGAGAGTAGGTATAAAAATTGGAAGGATGAGATGGAGGAAGAAAGAAGTAGAGAACAATAGGCCGTCAAAATAGATGGATAGTGTATAATATACTTGAATGAAAACGTCATGGAGCCCATCATTTTGTACAATGAACATGTACTAATAATTTTTTTTTTAAATTTTGGTGTTCTAACCATCTTATTAGTATCTAACAAGTGTGAAGTGTGTCTCAGGTAAGAAGACTTTAAACCAGGAGTTCTTTGGTTCTCAACATATGTCTCTGCAAATAGAGAATATGATCGAATCACACTTAATTTGATGCATTCTGTGCATTTGGTTGTCTGAATTAACAAGTCGCATCAAAGTGAATAATGCCTTGTATGTTGGTGTTCAAGCATGAGATGTGTTAGACCTTGCACTCAGGGCAGATGTGTACTCTCTCTGAGAGAAATGTGATATTGATTTTACCTGTAGGTGAATAGAATGAGCGGGAGAAATCTATGCAAGGGAGAAAACCTAGTCTATATGATAAAGTCATTAAAACTAAATCACTTTTCTAAGGCTTTAAAATCCACCAAATATTCCACATGCAAGTGGACATTGAGCTTTATTGTG
Source organism: Microtus ochrogaster (assembly GCF_000317375.1). NCBI lineage: Eukaryota > Metazoa > Chordata > Mammalia > Rodentia > Cricetidae > Microtus > Microtus ochrogaster. Next base: position 61,600,010 of record NC_022021.1, read on the forward strand.
AAGTCTCCTCTGAAGTTAATTTTACTATGCTTGGATTCCCTTCCATTTTATGTCTGCTGATTATCAGGCATAGTTAATAAAAATAGGGATAAAAATGACATAGCAAGGATATTCATGTACATATATTAAATACACATTGTGCATAATAAACACAAGTAGTGTTATACACATATAGTATTATCACAGTATTTCCTTTGTGCTGTTCTATTAACATCTTAACAAGAACCATCAATAATTTTGTTAAATATAGTTGATTCACTTAATCCATGATTACTTATTAAAGGACTTTTAAACTTCAACAGGCCTTAGTATTTCCACCTGCTTTTATACACTGTGCCCTTTGGCTTATAAAATAATGAATTTATCTTTGAGATCATGTCTTTTTTGTCCCGTCTGATTCTTAGCAGATGCCACCTGTTTCCAGCGGACAGGTTGTTTGTTGTCATTAGGGCACAATACAAGGGACAGGGCTTATAAACACAGTTGTTGGAGTATAATGACTTAAGCTCTTTACGGAGGTGGATCATCTCAGAGCACAATGCTCCCCAGGACAAAGTAAGACCAACTGTCTTTTACAGCATCAGCTGCCGCACCAAGTTTGGTCCTTTGCCACGGACACCAAGTCTCTTTTGTTTACGGGGTAATTAACAGTAATGATGTCTTGCTGCTTGCCTTTGTTTCAGAAGCAAGCCTCCTTCTCTGCAGATTTGGATGGACTCAGAGGCTCAAGCCCGTGGCCTGACTGTCATTATGTACCAGCAGGCAGTTCTAGGCTTAATTACCTCCCTGTTTTGTTCTGTACATTGGGCAATAAACATCCAGTCTAAAGGCAATTTGTAGGCAAGAGGGGAGAGAAGGAAGGGGGGGTGCCTCCTTTCCCAGCAATACATTCATCAAATAAACTAACTTAAAAATGTTTTGACCTTGAGTTCTTAAACATTATTGTAATTCCAACATCTTATAAGGAAAATCGTTTTAAAGAAAGTTATTCAAATAAAACACACCTCTACAGATAGGCAGTCTGTTTATGAAATATGAGGGAATTCAATTACCCATGAATGGATGAATGGCTTTTTCTCCTCTCTTTGTCTGGTCATCATTGTTACCATGCATTTCTTTAACAAAAGATATCAAAATAAACAGAAATGTCTTCAATGAACTATGAGCCCGCAGATAAATGGCATATATTTGGAAGTGTGTTTTTCTGGGTTGCATTTAGCATAGGTATGATTTATTTAATGATGCATTATTGAATTTTTAGTATAATCACACTATAAAAGAAAAATACTACATAATAATGAACCAAGCTCTAACTAAGTCACATGCAGCTTTTATTTTTTTCTTACAAAAGTAAGCCTTCTTTATTAATCTTAAATGAAATTTGAAATAATTTTATATAAATTGCCTATGCCTACATGGAAACTATGTGCAATTGATTTAGTACTTATAATTCTTGAATCCACTGAATGTGTCATGAGTTCATAATATTTCATAAATAAATTATACTTCAAAATAAACCTTAGGGTGCAATATTTTTTACTGTCCAGTATTTACTAGTGGTCTCTAAAGACATTTTAAATGCCCAAATCCTGGAATGATAAAGGAAATTCTACAAGTTCTAATTTGTGATGTCATTGCATTTTTAACTAGATAGCCTTTACAGACAATCAACCATTAAAAATCAAGTTTGCCTTCCATGCCTATAAATGTTTAATTATGCTATAAAACATTATATATTTTTCATTTCAAGTTTCTATCATATGCAGATTAAATTATAGTACCTTTTATGCCTGTTGAAGAGTTTCACTACATTTTTCATATAATGAAACAATTTTATACCACCTTTAACAAATGTGAATAAATCTCCTATGTAAGTTTTCATGTGAAAGGGTGGAGGTATTAGAAAAAAAGTGTGGTTTGTTTTTTAAGTTTTGAAAGGAAATTTACACCAAAAGAAACCATTGTTTTCTTAACTTCACCCAACATAGTAAGTTGAGAATGTTCCCATGCCTTATTGATGTTCTTCAGGTTTCTCCAGATGGAATACGCTTTATGAAGGCATTATGGCCATTTCTATTACTTAATAGAAAGAAAAATGATGTTTTATCAGCATTCAAGTACACTTTCCCATTTTTTTAGCTATATTTTGAAAAATAAGTTTGCATAGCCTGAATAATTATTTTCCATCTTTATATGGAGATAGAGAGAGGGGCAAATTCTTCAAATGTTGAATAGTACTCACCAAATTAAAAAAAATATCAGATTTGTTTTGAGTTTCACTGCTATAATATACCAGTTACAGCAAAGACGTTAAGACACATTCGTACTAAGAAGTGTTTATTTTTCACCAAATTCCCCCGCTGTTGACTTAGAATGAATGGCATTCATTCTGATGAAAGAAGAAACACATAGATTATGAAAGGAAAGTGAATGTGAATGGAAATGTACAGTTCATAATCATAATTAATATAACAGACATTTAAATATAAAATATGATAGATGTTTCCAAACTACCAGAACTTCTCTGCAAATCTTGAACCATAGTGATGCTGGATCTCTTCAGTTCAGGTACACTATAACCACAAGGCTAGTGCTGGAACTGAGAAGGCCATCATGGCATGTTTCATATTCTTCTCATACATGAAGTAAACATAAAGGACTTAAATCAGAGCTTTAAAATCATAGATGCCTTGCTTTGATTCATATCAGAATACTATTTATCATAATTTCTTTTGTGTAAAGGGAACATTGCAATAATTACTTTTAAAGTGTGTTTTCAACTGGGAAAGAACAGTTTTTATATCTATGGAATAAAGGTTTATGACAATCTGTTCCTGAAAAATACCACAAACGCTCATGGACCTGCTGAAGCCTGAGAAGGTGTCTCAGATCTGCAGACCGCCTCCCTTCTTTCAGTTGGTATGCTTTGAATAGAGATTGCTTTCTATATGTGAAACCACAACAAATGTAATAACATTAAAGAACATAACTTGTAAATTGTGACTCTACAATATGCTGTGCACGTGAGAAAGAAGTGTCTAAAATCACTTCCACTGCCGCTCATCTTTCCTCCACAACAGATCTTGTTCTCCTGGTGTTTAGCAAACAGTGACAGCTGATGTTTTCTTGTTTACTGCAAGTTTGTGCGAATGAGCTGCTTAGATGTGAACCTGGAAATTGTGAACCTTTATAGACAGAAGGGTTTGTTGATGTGGTCAATAAGATAAAGTCCACATGCACCAAAATCTTTGGGCACAGAACTTTCGGTAATTTCAACAGGAATTAAAATGTAAAATTGAGGGCAAAACTAAAGAACTTTTCCTCTGATCAAATATGTAGGTGAAGATAAAATTATGTAACTTTATAAGGACAGTGCAATTTTTTGATAAGCAGTAAATATTAAATGTAACATATAAGATACATATGGGAGAAAGTTGTCTCTTTTGTATGTTTTGAAGATTTTTGTTCTCTGTCTCTCTTCTACAGAGAAATTGCTTTTGAATTTTCCTTACATATCACAGAAAGAGTAGGAAGTAATAATGACAATGATGATGCCAATCCAACTTTAGTATCTGATTTTCTCCTTATTTCTCTGGGAGCTCCAGTTCAGTCTTTACCACCCTGTAAACACTTATTTAGCAAAAAAGAAACAGAATGCGTTTTTTTCTTCGGGCTCTCCACACTGGTATACTGAAATAGCAGGGAAGGGGGAAAAAGCCCATAATGCTTCATTAGTTAATTGTGCAAAGTACAGCTCTTTAGGGGTAAACAAGTGAAGGACATTTGCTGAATGGCCATCCCTCTCGTCATGCATATTATGGCCTAATGATGCTAGTAATGGCGGGAGCTCCCGGAGAGTCATCTGTCAAATTAGCACATTGAATTATTTATTGCCTCGGAGTAAAATTGTTGAAAGGTAGCAGCTGAGATGTGGTTTTTATAAATCTAAAATTCAGGGGGTGGGGAGAACACCAGAAAATTCATACAGCTGCTTGAAGGGTATGTTTGCTTTCGAACAGTTGCATTTAAATCCCAACAGTCTTATTGGATGAACAGACCAAGTATATTTCTTTCTTAAATATGGTGTGTGTGTGTGTGTGTGTGTGTGTGTGTATGCAATTCAAATCTTTAATGCCATTGTTTACAATGTGATGACCAACAGTTCTCCTTTTGAGTCATTTTTAGCTATTTGAAGTCTTCATAACTCTTTTCAACTACATCATCTCTGTAAACCTAAGGCAAGATGTCAACTATGACTCAAAGTTGTACCCAGGCTTTAACAGAAGGGGTGTGGTTCCTGATGTCTATTCCAAACACCTGTACATAATTTCACTCAATATCAGATTATCTAAGAACAAGAGAGAAAATCTGGTCTTTGTTTTGAATCCTAGATGAGAAATCTCCAAATAGAATTTCTTAAACAAGAGACTAAATATAATAAGAATAATAAAATTGGAATTTAAAACTTTAAAAGACATTGTTGATATATATATACAAATACGCACATACACACATATATACATACATATCTATGTATATATATAAAGAGAGAGAAAGAGAGAGAGAGAATTTTAGGAGGAGAATAGAAGGAAGAGAGGAAGGGAGAGAGGAAAAGACAGATCACCAAATTCTGTGGCCCTTATTATTTATTTATTTTTATTTATTT
>NC_022021.1:61604827-61606133 GCF_000317375.1 Microtus ochrogaster
TATTTTTTAAAATTATAAAATATCTTAATTAGATAATTATTTGGCAAGATTTGGAATTAGAGTAAAGAGGAAAGCACTAATTTCAAATTAGCAGAACAGTCTCATACATTAATTGTCCTCTCAAGTGGAATTTGAATGACTATCTCAAAAAACAAAACAATGTGAATGGTTATGTGCAGTTCAAGTACATACATGGATTTGTTTATTGACTTATCAGGAACATCCCAGTTTTTCTCAAGATACTTTGATGCTCTTAAAACTTCTGGGCTATCTGGGATCTTACACGTGAGGAACAAAAGTTAGCCAGTGTCTTGAGAGTAGATGACTTTTTGATGAGGAAACAGAAACACCAAAGGTTATTTATTTATTTATTTATTTATTTACTTAGGAATGTCAGTCTAGAAAAAGCTATTGGAAGAAGTAAAAGGAAAGAAATAATATAAAATCTAGTTATGTAAGTTCACAGAAATTCTTGATAATAATATCTTTTCAAAGCATACACACTTTGCTTTCATGAAAAAAAAATGTTTTCTTCTTGAATAGATAAGGTGACCAAGGAATTAGTACGAGAAACCGAGAAACTCTTGGAAAATATAATGTGTTGTTTAAGGAAAGATTGTTACTTCTAAAACCATACCCTCTCTCTCTTCCTCTCGACCTCTCCCATTCTTCTAACACCCATCCTAATTCACTGCTGTCTTCACCATCTCTACCACACCCAAACACCAATACCGTACCACACTGAATCTGGGGTGTCATAACAGAATGGCTGAGAAATAGCAAACGGTACACACTGGGTTCAGGAGCCTGTGCACTAAGAGAAGAAAAATTATAGCAATCAAGAAAACAAGAAGCATCATCATTCTTCCCAATGGAGTTGAAAAACAATCCATTGCGGGCACTGTTTTTGGAGATATGGGTGAAGCACTTGAGACAGAAATGTCTAAAAGTTGCTTAAGACGAAGACTTGTAGCTCAAAGCGAAATGGCATAAAAATTTACACTGAAAACTGGAAAAGGGACAATGCTGTGGGCATACATAAGTGGGTTATTTAGTGTGGTTTGCTTTATTTTTTGTATTTTTATTAATATCTATGAACTGAGAGTCTCAGTGGTAGGGTATTAGTTATTCTCTTTCATCTTGTAGGTCCCAGCGATTTGACTCAAGTTGTTAGACTGATGGCAAACTTTTCTGTTTTTGTTTTTGTTTTTAGTTTTTTCGAGACAGGGTTTCTCTGTGGTTTTGGAGCCTGTCCTGGAACTCCCTTTGTAGACCAGGCTGGTCTCGAACTCACAGAGATCCGCCT
>NC_022021.1:61606730-61614389 GCF_000317375.1 Microtus ochrogaster
TATATATATAAATGTACACTTGACATTGTAAATCTATGTATATATAGTAGATAATACACACACATATGAGAAACTGTTATTGCCATGTGTAGCAGTTGATACTTACTCTTAGCACAGTTGAAGTGCTTGCCCATATCACTCTATTTTCACTCCAAGGTTTGTGCAATTTGTTTTATCTTTAAGTTTTATCCATTCATAATTCCATGTATGAATGTGTAGCTACTTGCAGTGTATGCCAAGAGAGTGTAGGGGCCTACAGATCACAGAAGAAGGCATCATATCGTGTGATGTTATGGTGATTGTCTATTGCCCAACATGTGTGGGTGGAACAGATCTACAGCCTTCTGCAAGAGTAGTGTGTGGTCTCTGTTGAGCCATCTCTACAGAACTGCACAGATTTGAAGTTTAGACTTCATCCTGCTGCTCATGCTCATCTCCCCTGCTTCCTATAACGCTCTCCCACTTTCCTTCCCTTTCACCATTTTTATTGAAGCTCAACTTCAATGTGGACATTCTTCTTCTCTTAGATTCTGCACGTTCAGGAATTTCCTTCATTTTTTTTCCTTATGCAGATCTACTGTAACCTTATCATTGTATTAACACAATTTTTAAAGCCCACTTTGGTTTCCATGTTTGTGACAGTTATGAGGAATCTCAAAGCAACTGTGTACCTCATTGTTCAAAAGACAAAGTTGAGAACTTTTATTTATGTAACAAGCCCATTCAGGATGCAGTGTGGGGACGATTTCTTCTGGTTCCTATTTGTATGAAAAAAGCACCAATTACTTAACTCTTCATGTGAATGCATTTAAAATATATTCGTTTCAGAGTATACAGAAATTAATAAATGAAATTTTTTTCCAGTGAAAAATGCTCTGAACAGTCAATTTTTTAAAGAAGTGTATGCAGTTTCTTTTTAGAATAGTTATTTATCATAAGACATAATATGTTTGATTGATTGAGCCAAGATATCATTTTGTGATTCTTCATCAGTTCAAAACCCTAAGATCTCTTATTGCGCATATGAGTGCTGGGGCAGAGAACAAAGCAGCCTGGAGCTGAAGTATGTTCCTATTAGCTACATTTGTAAGATAACTAACATTCCACATTCCTGGGAGCTTGAGTTGGGATGAATGTGGGAAGACCTTGCAAAGAAACTTGGGTTTGATTTGTGAAGCATCTTATAGTAAAGGGGGCATATTTACATTTAAGTTCTGGGAGACCAGACTCAGCTTTCCAGTAGGTGGCAATCTTCCCCCAGGATATTGTCACACCAGGGTCCTTAGACAGATTTGGGATGTGACTCTTGCTAAAATGACATCAGGAATTCTGACCCCCAAAAGTACAAACTTTCATGAAAAAACAAAAGTGCGCTCCTCCTTGTATACTAAATATTCACCGTTCTGTCAAGCTGAAATTTAGCAACTCTACCTCACTTCAATAAATAGCTCTTGGAGGGCATTTTATCACAAGTTCTGAAGGCATAACTATATTAGCATAACATTTCCATCATCCATCTCAAATCACCATGTACCACATATTAGAAAATGCTTTTTTTGCCAAATGTCAATTTATAGCATTTTCAAAAGAGTCAATGAGAACCTGTAAAATGTCATCACCCTTGCAACAGGTTAAAGGCAAGAAAATTATGAGATTTTTGTGGTCTATATATGACTTCCCACCACATTTATCACAGCTATTAAGGAATTTTGAGTGCAACATTCTGAAAAATATTGTGAAAAAGAACCAAATGGTTTCTCAGTGTGAAGTTCCAAAAGTGTCTTTATGAGTAAAGACCAAAATGTTGTGCTTGCCTTATTAGAGTTGATGGACTGTAGCATCATAATTTTGTCATAAAATTTTGTAGTGATAAGGTATATTGTTATTTTGCTGCCATTTGGGAGCTTAAGTGTCACTTTTTGGCGGCAACCTCAGAATAAACTCCCTAAATCATTTGATCATCTACCATTTTGTTATTATTTGTATTAATTCAAAATAAACAGAATTTTATTATTTGGGAGGATTTAAAATTTTATTTTCAACCAATAAGATCTTTATTTATGGGATGGCATGTGACACATGTAGAGATTATGTAGCTCTTTTTGTTTTATTTTTTAAATAAGGCATTTCTTTGCAACCGAGGTCACCAGGAACTTACTAGGGAGCCCAGGCTCATCTCAAACTCATAAACCTCCTGACTTAGCTTCTAAAGTGCTGGGAATATCCATGTGGTTTCCTATGCTGGCCGCATTGTGTACTACTTAAATCAAATTGAACATCTTTATCTCTTCAAACAATGATTATGTCTTTAAGCAGTAAACATCCAAAAACCTTCTTCGAGCTTTCAAAATGCATAGTACCTTACTGTCGGCACGTGATCACTCTACTGTGCAATAGCACATCAAAAGCCATTGTCCCTGTAACTTAGTGCACAGTGATCAGCTGTAGTTCAATACCCATTAGACAGCCTTTCTCAGTCCCTCCCCAAACCAACTTTGCCATTCACTTTTAACTACCGTTCTCCTCTCAATTTCTATAGGAACAAATACCTTGGATTCGACATGATAGTGAGATCATGTGGTGCTTGTCTTTCAGTGCTAGTTTCTCTTTTATTATTACTGATCACAAGAGATTATCATAGACTTCACCCATGTGATCCTAAATGATACATTTCACACTACTGCAGTTGAGTTGTATGCCATGCTGTACATGTATCACATTAAATTAATCTGTTTATCAATTGATGAGCATTGAAGCAATCGTTTCATGTTTGGCATTCAGCTCCATAACTGTAGACAGATAGTGTGGCATCACTACTGCTCAATGATACTACATTCTTCTTAACTCTGAGTGGAAGGATTCTTGTACTCCCTTGCCCTATTCAAATGCAACCATTTTTAGCCAAAACTGTGTGAAAGTGACTTCTGCCACTTTGGAAAGAAACATCACATCACCATTATGATATTTTCTTCTGCATCTCCCCTATCAACCTCCATCTTTGAGTGATGTCTGAGTGGGAGAAAAATCCTAGTAACAGTAGATACAAGGCATATGCAAGGCATACATCTCTGTGGTTTAAGGTTACTGAGGTTTTGGATCTGTTTGCTCGCTTGATATAATGTATTCTACAATTTAGAGAGCTCTAAAATTTAGTAACATAAGTAGTAAGATATTAAAGCATATTTTCTAGTTATCAACCCCACCTCTTTTAAGATAGGAATTACCTAAAATACATAACATATCAGACCTGGCAAAATGATGATCTCAAACCATAAAAATATTTTCTTAGTACAGAGAAGGTAATTGTAATTTTAGTTTCCCACCTGAGAATAAAGTCTGAATTTGTAATTAGGTAAAACTCATTTTTTTTCTTGGAAAGTTTGAGAATCTTTTAATAAATGTTATTTTAAATCATGATCAGAAAAACAGATTTTCCTAAAAAACATACAAAAGTTATATACCAATGTAGATAAAAACATAATTATATTTGGTACACAACTAGAATAATGCTGGTTATAGATTTGCCCACCTAACTATTTATATACAACTTCTCAGATATATGAATTTTTATTGATAACCAGCATTCTGAGAACAAATTATGTCATTATTTGAAAAGTCAAAAGCTTCATAATTCCCAAGAAATCCGATATTTCTGTCTTGTTTTTAAACAAAAATACATGTCTTTATTTTAAAAAGAGAAATACATTTAACCATCAGAGAAAATATTTCTTTCATAATGACTTCTTAGCAATTTGAAAGAGTCATTGCAAATGTTATAATTACTTTTATTCATTAAATGAGGTTGTGGTTATTTGTAAATAGATCTCTAACCTGAATTCTAATACATATCATTAACAAGAAAAGAGTAAAGAGTTGGATTTAGTATGTTGATAATTAATGACCATAATGTATATTCTTAGTTTGTGCTGGGTATTTAAATCCTATTCAATTCCTAATCTGATTTGATTCCTAACCAGTCATTGTTCTTTAGAAAATACACATGATTTAAATGTCTGATATACATTCAAAATAAAACAACTTTAAATTCTTAGCCCCTCCCTGAATTGTAGAGCAATTCATGCCATTGATTAATTAATGAATTTTTACCAACCGAACCCAGAGTTCTCAAAGTTTATGCTGCTTTGGAGAACTATGTGTTCTAAGGGATGATTCAGACCACCAGGGGATATGTTGAATATGGGACAGATAAAACAGCATTCACTCATAGAGAATAAAAAAATTATTATTTGCTTATGATGAAATATTTCATGTAACAAAATACTGTTTGAAATATAATATATATATGATAATATTTGAAACTCATTAAGTACTATGTTCTACAAATAATATTATAAGCAAGCCAGTTAAGTATATTACAATAATTGCTTGCAAAGTTGGGGCTATCAGAAGGATATTGTTTGCAATCTCAGTTTTCAGGATGTGTTGGCGTTTTATTTCACATACCATCATATCTTAGAGGGTATAATTCTTATTTAATGGATATGCTCAGTTTTCTTGACATAGAAATTAATAATATATTTTGTTTTCAAGTATATATGCTAAAAATATACCTAATGAAAATTTATAAAATCTATGTTATTAAAGGATGCTTAGGATAATTTTGTTTGATAGTTTACATTAATTTTTTTGTTTTTATTTTTAAAGAAGTCATATGAGTACTAAATTTATATCTTTTCCATTTCTTTCACTCTTCCTTTGAATTTTTCCCATACCCATCTGAGAATTTAGAACATGCTATTCTTTCATTACTATTCTTATATGTATACACACACACACACACACACACACACACACACACAAACACACATATAGCCTACAAATCCATTTATTGTTGTTTATATGTAATTTACAGCTGACTACATGGAATTGATTTTTTGTCAAGAAACTTATCCTTGGAGAAATGGATCCCTTTTTTAGTGGCCACTGATTGCCTGTATTTCTTCATCTATGTGTGACATCTCATGAAATTTCCCCAATTCATTTTTTTTCCAAGTCAAGTAGTGTTGCCATCATGTAGGTCTTGCTTGGGCAACAATAATGATGAGGTCTCGTGGGTCTAGCTTCCCTCTCATGTACAGGAGAAACTAGCAACAAGTGTCCTGATTTTCTGGTTCTTACAACCTTTCTGCCCCTTGTTCAAGAACTGATCTAGAAGTCTCCTCCCTGAGAACTACCTCTCATAGTACCAGAAGGAGCTACATTAACCACCAAGGGAGGAACACAATCAATAGTACTATGCAGATGTTATGTGCATGCATGAGCCAACATGGAAAGAGATCCCTAAAGTTACAATAGTGTTTCATAGCCTGGTTGTAGCAACAGCTGTGGGGTTACTTGCTCAACAGAAGGAAATCATGCCTTATATTGTAAATGACCAGGAGTGAGTGGGGCCATACATCTTGAAGGAGAAACTACTCCCGCCATTATCCTAAAGTAGTAAAATTTCTACTATCCTAAACTGGTATAATTTCTAGCTGCATTCTAAGTATGTATCCCTATACTTCCAGATAATGGTTGATCCTGCCCCCTTATCCAACACTCCTTTTTATGAAGAAGATAGTGACTATTAAAGAAAACCACAACAGCTCAAAGTGCAGTTCTCAATTAGGATTGACCATAGGCACCAAGTTCCAACTGGCACAGTGCTTGCAAAACTGGTCCAAAATTTTCTCATTATTTTACAATATACCATGCATTCTGTAATATTCACATTTGGCAAAACTTCTTGATAAAAATACACACACACAAATTGCATTAAAAGAGGAAAATATGAAAAGCATCAAATCTGTTTATTTTAAATATCATTTATAGTTTAATATTGTAAATTATTAGCTATAATAAGTATATATAATATTTGAGTAAACATTTATTTTCTATTATACAGATAATTTAAGTTTCATTAAAATTAACAACAATTTAATTGTTGTCAAAACATGAAATAACAAACTTTATAATAAATAACTTAATTTTTTATGTTTATTAATTAAGCATGTTGGTGTCTATAGAGTTTATGGGATGAGTTTATCTATGACACCATTATAATAATCAGGTATATTAACATTTTGGACTGAGAGTACAAAGAGGAAAGTGTTATTATTTCTTAGCAGGTATCTTTCAGTATCTACTGGATAAAGGTATAAAGAGTCCTAATTACCAACCAGACTCAGAGGGACCAAAATCCATATTAACTAAGGCATTACTAGAGACAGACTTCTCCACCAGAACCATTGTAGATACTCTCTGAGATTCCAAACTGACAGCCAATGGGCCTCAGTGTGGACTACAAACACAGAAGGGAAGTTCTTGTAGAGATTTAAGCAGTTAGCTTGGCACTGCACTTTCCTATGTGATGCTAGAGAATGCTATGAGCAGAAGGTCCTGAATAGTAGGTGTGTGTGTCCACTGATTAACACTCTTCACAGTTTGGCATCCATCAGATAATTTAATTTACTGTATTAAATTAATTAAGTTTAGATCTTTACCTTATATTTCTTCCTTAATAAATTCTTCCTTGAATACATGTCTTTCTCCCTGCTCTTTAGCATATGTCAAGAATACAGTTCTCTAATTCTTGCCTTACCCAATCTGTGTTCAAATATTTCCCAGGCCCCCTGTAACTGATGAGTTACTAATGTATACAAATATGCTAATGTGCTTCATTTTTGTTTGAAATGAATTAACTATGTTGCTCATAATTTAACTGAATGTATGCCAGAAGCAAAATTTAGATCAGCGGGGAGGAGGCAGAAATCTTTAATAAATAAATAAATAAAATAAAAGAGATTTAAAACAGATTCCTGGCTTTAGCCATTTTTGGTTAATAATTTTACTTATTGTTTGAATAAACTTATGATGCATGAAGAATCCCTGGAATGTTTAGTGTATTATCTGACACCTTTCAAAACTGTCTTTTTCTGTGTACCAGTGGTTGTTCCCAGCAGCTTGTCAGCTAAGGATTAATATGCAGAATAGCAGCACACGATCACAGGACAATGCTCTCAAGTGCCAGAAGTTACCCAAAGCACAGTGTTCTGTCATGCCCAAACTTAAATTTCCATTAGGTTGTTGTAACAATATTAAAAATAACATCTATGAATAGAAGTCTGAACAAATGAGTTTGAAAGATGATGCATAAGCAGGGTAAGTAGATACAAGCTTATGCAATCAACAAAAGTGACAAAATGGCAAAAAGCAATCACCAAAGGACAAGATCAAAAAAAGCAGTGTGCTAGACCTGGCAGGCCCTGTCCACCTGTGACATGAGCCAGGGTAGTGGGAGTAGCAATTTAGGGTAAACTGACAAAGGAAAAGCCAAAAGACATAGTGAAAAACGTTCTGTACCAGATAATACCATACAAAAATGGACTGAAATGGGGGATAGGTCTAAGAAAGCTGTATGAGCAGAAGGGAGCATTGAATAAGAACACTTCCTGGTGTTACTCCATTCAACAAATTGCCTAAGAAAGACTGTTTAAGAAACAGCATCCAGCTGGGCGATGGTGGCGCATGCCTTTAATCCCAGCACTCGGGAGGCAGAGACAGGTGGATCTCTGTGAGTTAGAGGCCAGCCTGGTCTACAGAGCTAGTTCCAGGACAGGCTCCAAAGCCACAGAGAAACCCTGTCTCGAAAAACCAAAA
>NC_022021.1:61614489-61624673 GCF_000317375.1 Microtus ochrogaster
AATTTAATGGATTGAATCTATTCAAACTCAAAGAGCTATTCCCATCTGTGGTTTATGGCTGATCATCCTCTGCCCACTGGAACAAAGATGGAGATGCTATCATACAATTGGAGTGTCCTGATAACTAAAGTATTTGAGCAATATAATTGGCTGACAAAGAGTCTGGTGCCCTCACTGGTATTTGGATGTGGCTGAGTCCCATGAGTTTGCCTTCACAGTCCTAACTGCAACCTTTCCCTGATGTGGCAATGGACAATCTTTAGTGAAATTTAGACTTTGGGGAGAAGTGAATTTTAAAATCTCAGTAAATTTTATTGGAGGGCAGAACTTTTTATTTGATGTTCTCTGGAAACTCAGAGATGGGTTTTACTGTCTTGGGAATAGAGAGACTCTTGAGAAAGTCTTAGAAATGAGACATTTGAGAACAAGATAGTACAGAGAAAAGTCTTGAGTCACAGAGTTTTGACCCCTGCTTCAGGCTTTTTTGCTCTTCCTGAAAGTACAAGAAAAATAAAAAAGGAAGCACAAATTCTCAACATAGTCTCTCATTTTTAGGTTTTACCAGTTCTATGTGGTTCTCTTTTGATCCAGTGTAACCTTTTATCAGGAAAAATACTTTTTGGAAAAAAAAAAACCTTGAATTCAACACAAAATCTAATTCCTTTTGCTCCTATTGAAGCCTGGGAGAGTGTGTCTTTATTAGAGTACATTTCTGAAAAGAGATAAACATTTTTAAAAAAGAAGTATGAATGGAATCCAGGGTAAAATGCATCCATTTGTGCAGAAAAATAGCTTTTACCGAAGAAAATGGCACAAATTCATCATATGGAGAAAAATGTCGTCTCTGAGATGATTTTTCAAGACCCCAAATGTAGAACATTTAATATATTAGCTTTTACCTTCTCCAAATCTGTAACATTTTAAGCCAAAGGATCATTTTCAGTCTCTTAGAAAAACATCACCAATTAATTGTCCTTATCAATATAGAAATCATCTAAACCAGTCCAAAATTATCTGTGTAGGATCTTCACAAAAGAGGGGCTTTGAAAATCATGGCATGCAACGGGTATTTTCTTCTGCAATAATTTTACCAGAACATTTCAATTATGCTTTGCACAGATAACTCAGGGATAAATGAAAGTTGTTCACTTTACAAAATAGACTCTCATCTCAGTCCTGCTAGCTTTTTGTCCTTCTTGTGCTAAATGCAGCTCAACATGCCATGACATCCCGCTAATAAAAGGGCATCTGTCACAAGGGAGTAAGTACCAAAATCAACAATTTGCATAGTGAACAAGGTTTATATTATGGTGGCTCATGTTGCCCGGCTTGGAACAATGGGATGAACACTCCCTTATGGCCTCCACTAAGCACTAGACATGTGGCCTTAGAAAAAAGAAATCCCCTGCCATCCCACTTTGTCCCAGTGCTGCTTTGTCAGTTCACAGCAAGGGTTTGACTTCATGCCCTGGTCTCTGTCTGAGAGGAAGTCCAGCTCAATTCAATTTGCATCCCTCTGCCTTTTAGTAATGAAACAGCATCCATCTGAGCAGGCACCAGGATAATGCAGAGCAGATGGCAGAGTTTTGTCTAATTAGATTCTGGGAGGCCTGTTTGCTACAGTAAATGTGCGTGCATTTGCTTATTTCACACTTATTTCACTAACAACAGCTTAGTAAGCACAAGATACAAATGAGCACAGGTAGACGGCCTCACTTAAGATCTAATTACTGCACGCTAATCACTTTAATCCAATTACTGTTTTCTATCACCTGTTTGATTAATTGAAGGTAGGTTTTCTGATCAAAATAATTATCTTATGAAAATTAATTTCCTTCCTCTTCTCCTCCTATGTCTTTTCCCTTCCTTCTCTTTCTTCCTTCTTTCCTTTCATTTTTCTCCCCCCCCCAAATTACTGGGAAGCTATTATAATCCCAAATACTTAGAGTTAATTTTAGACGCTAAATATTCACTGAAAATTCCAATATCTATAAGACAGCACTATTGGTTCTACTCTCAGATTTTTCAAAATGTACATTTAAGTTTTAGAGAACATTTTCAAAGGCTTCTGTTGTATGTGCTCACCCCTTGGTATTTATTACCCCACCATTCTTTCAGCAAATCACCTTGGTTAGATCTGTCTAGCATCTTGTCTAGTTGGAAAGTCATTGAAAAAATTAGGTAGGATTCGGCAGTTTTGATGATGAATCTCAGTCCCACCCTTGTTTTACAAATTGTAGTATGTGAACTGTTCACACCCAAACACACACACACACACACACACACAATCTTGGAATCTTGACTAAGAGACAATACAAACAGCAAGATAGAAATTTCCTGCCTGGAAGGTTTATTTCCTTCTCTTCCAAATCTTCTCCTGGACTCCATGCTCCCTCAGGTACCGTGTGTTAGGACATTTGATCCTCTTAGTCAGTCGCTGGCAATGGATATTTAAATCGATTTCTTGACAGTAGCAGTTTAAAATACATCCTAGAGTTATGTAACACTAAAGGTCTGCTCCTAAAGCTGTCTCATGCCCTCCTCATGTTGAAGCATTTAGCAAGAGCATTTTCTGGAAGGAGTCTTATAACACTGGTAGTGGCCCACTCATGCTAAAGACAAGAGCCAATACATTCTTTTTGTTTACCGCACTAATTATGAAGGCCTAGCACCCAGACTCTAGCCGCGTAGGATACTATGGAAAACCTGTGTTGCTCAATCAATGAACACATGATCTAGGTGTCAGGTAGCTAGATTTCCTTTTTGTTCATATTGTCACTGTTTTAGTGGTCCATCTGATTTAAGAAACAAACACATAGCTATCTGCTGTGCAAACATCTTCTGTTTCCTATCAATGTTCACTTCCTGTATCTTTGGCTGCTTACCCAGGAGCTAGTCTACTCTGCTAAATCAGTCACATTTTTATTTCCTAAAACTTCCAGTTATTTTCAATATTCTCTGAATTTCCATTCCCTCTAAGATGACAGATAAACACTTCTCCTTTTTCCTGGATCTGGTGAATCTGCCAATTCAAATAATCCACTGCATTTCCTGGAACTTCACAGGTACTAAGGTTGATTCTTCTACCGTCTTGTTCAATCTAGAACCACCTATCTGAATTCTTTCCTCTTTGTGCTAAGTATAAACTTAATTTTCCTTTACTTTCTTGCTAAAATAATGTTCCAAGTACCCCATTATACCTGCTGTGGAATGTGCTTACTAAAAATGTATTCTGTCTTGCTGTTTACACATTAACCACATCTTCCTTGAGGTGAATTTAGCTCTCCTCAATTTTCAAATGTTCTAAACCTTCCCTTCTGTCTGTTCTAAAATTAATTCTGAAACAGTACACAACTTAATTGATCATTTTTCTCTATATAAGTAATTAATATAGTGATTTTTAGAAACAGTAAAATTCTGGCAACATAGTGAACAGGTTTGGTAATCAGAGAAAATTTCAATTTCAGACTTACTAGTGAGTAGGTCCTAACCACAGGCAAATGTTTCAGCAACTTGTTTTGGATTTTTCCTTCACAATATCTACATTCTGTCATAGATAAAACCAATATATTCCTTATTATGGTGGGAGATAGCCCAACTAACCCATTGCTCTGGTTACGCCTGTCCAAAGATATTTCATAAAACTATTGCATTTAGTATGTTTCTGGTCCCTTCACAAATTTAGTTGAATTCTAAACTGAATAAAACTAACTCCTCCAGCCACTGACTTGTAATTTTGTTTTCTGTAGAGTAAAAGCTTTGTTCCTGTGTCTTTGCTGGGGACTTTGAAGGCTTCAGGGAAGGGCTGGCTTCTGGGAAGACAGGAATAGGAGGTGAAAATGGTACTATAAACATAGATGAATTTATCAAAGAATATTTTTTTCAAATATTTAAATTTTTGTCAAAACTAACTAGTGGAATTTCAAGAAGAATTATGATTAATGTCTAGTAACATTTCTAAAGTCCAAATTACATATCATTTTTCTTATTTTTCACAAAGTTATAGATCTCATGCTACTAAGTACATGTGATTGGAACCCACAGGTGTTTTCTTCTGTTCAGAACAGAATTCTTGACTATTGGAACTGCTTTGATTTTTGACTCCACAACATGTATTACCTCTGGCCACATCACCTCAACCACAAAACCAAATAATATGTTACATATTTCAGATTGGCAGCTGGGCATTGTGGGTAGTTGATACCCTTTCCAGTTTTTTCTCCTTTCAACTGAAATAAACTAACAGCAAACCGATTAGACTCATGAATATCAACAAATACCAAATTATGTGTCCTACCTTCAATGTTATCCTTCATATAGCTGTGTATATGCGTATGCATGTAAGTTTAAAGTTGAGGCCCAAGACTTCAATGAATGAGGTGAATGACACTGTTCTGTACAGATTTGGCTTTTGTTTTTCATTTCCAAGCTTTCTTTGTATTATCCATTCGATTATCTAAAGCACAGGGCTTTGGTTTTTCTTGAAACTGACATATAATTCATATACCATAAAATCGACCCATTTCATGTGTAGGTAAGTTCATTTTAAAAACAATGTCTTCTTTAATTTAACAATATTTTAGTTGATGTTACCTGGAGAGCTTTGTTCATTATCTTTTTACTTTCTTGATTGATTCTTTCCTTTCTGAAATAGTTGTTTCTCTATATTTGAGATTGTATGTTGCACAATTAATTACATATTTACAATATCCTAAATTGCAAAAGTAGTGTTACAGATTTTTCATTCTCTGTTACATCTTTGCTTTTGACAAAAGTAATACACATAAACACACTCTCTCTCTATATATATATATATATACATACATACATACATACATACATACATATATATTAAACAGGCAGAGCCCTTTAGACCTAAGTCAGGCAGTCTACACTTAATTAAATCAAGTACATTTGATGCCGGGGAGCACACTATGATGTCTCCACATGAATGAACATTTGGAAATAACTTTCCTCTATGGAAGGGAGCCAGCAATTATGTTTGTTCATTTCTAAACAAAAAAAAAAAAAACAACTCAAGGAATTGCATTCTAAGACATTGTTTTGTTTATTTCTCAGCTGGTCATTTAAGAAAGCAAACCTAGTCAGGAATATTTTATTTCCCAGCATACAACACAGTTCAGAGGATGTGTCTAATCACATGCTCCTAAAATTGTCTTTTCTGTTTCTGCTCACAACTAGAAGTTTGTTTCTTAAGTGTTTTTTTTTAAAACCCATGGATTCTTGATTGTTCACTTCTCAAGGGAAAATTAGCATGAACCGTCTTGCCATTATGACTTGATATTACTGTACTAATGAAAAACAGGGGTGCTTTATTTATAATGGCCTTGGGGTCAATTATCAATTTATCATCATGTCCTGCAGATTTAAAGTAAAATATACTGCCAGTATAACCAGGGAACAAAATTGACATTAAGTAGATTCTCTGAGTTTGGACTTAATAAAAAATACAAAGAGTGCTGCCTAAAAGGTTTCTCCAACTATAAATTCTATTAGGTAGCTTTTAATACAAGGCAGTGGGAAACTGAACAACTAAATTACAGAGATTTTTGTATGGCTGTTTTGTGTCTCATGCACATGACCAATCTTAGGATGATATTCTAATTTACAGAAACAGTATTTCAAATCTTGGCAATAACACAGAAGCTGCCTATGTTTTCACTGATGTCAGTTCTGTGTAGACTCTGAAGAATTTATTTCAATATCTGCTTATTTTCAGAAGGCATTCTGCTAACTGTAGAAAATTGATTACAAAGACATGTGGAGCTTCGTTTTCCAAAAGAACCTAACTCTGTTTAATTGGCCACTTAAGCCACATACACCTGGCTCAGATCACCTGTTCTTCCGGTGGTTCCAAAACAGCACAGGATTTTGTAGTTTAGCATCTATATCAAGAGCACTAATTCCCATGTATATGCATCTATCCTCCCCGCGAGTCAGGTCCTGATATTCTGGGAGATGTGTCTTCCATGCTATGATTTCTACACACAAAAACATATGGACACCAAGAGAGTGTGAAACACATGAAGATGAAAGTAAAGTATACATTTGATAAAACTGAGACTCTGGTTGTGATATTTGAAGATGATAGAATTCTCCTGATAAGTCTTTCCGAGCAACAAGGGCATCCTAGGTGTTGGTCTGAGTTCAATAGCTCGTACATCACATAGAACCACATTGATCAGTGTGAAAGATAGCATAGCTACAGAAAGTTCTTATTTGCAGGGAAGTTTGTTTCAGAGGCCCCTGCTCTAGAAAGCCAAGGGCCGGGGCTTCAGAGTGTGGAGCCTGTTACATCTTTCTCCTAAGAGGGACTGGACTTCAGAGTACTCATCTAAGCAAATACGGAAGAAATAAAATCTACTGCAGGATATTGTGAATTTCGGGCTTTTTAAATGCTTAAGAAGGAAAAGTATAGTTTTCTCAAAACTAAGTTTTTTTACAGTCCCATATTAACTTAAATAAAATTGTTATGAATAGAATATATAAGCCTGGCATTGGAATATAAATTAATTGTTGAATTTTAATACTGACATTTAATTCAATTATATATATTAAAATAGCTTAACACCACTAGCTTTTGATTATCTCTAGAATACAATTTCTAGCAATCTAAATTTTGAAGTCATATTAATATTGGAGTAAAATATTTCACTTCTAGAAAAAAGAAAATTTATGTCATCAAATCACTCACAGTAATACATACTTTAGAATGAAATGCTAAATTCTTTAAGTCATCTGGAAAGTTGATTGGAAAACTCTAGTTTATGTAAACAACCAGATAATTTTCCTTCCCTCCTTTAGCACAAGTCCACTCATGAGGAAGCCTCTTTGAATATGTGTATCTATTCCAGTTTAATGTGCTTTTTCACTATCCTCTCTAAAAATCTCCTTAAAATCAATAACAGTAACTGACTTCCCTATGAAAGAGGGTTTTGTATATTAATTCAAATGAAAAGGTAGTGTTCTTTGAAGGAAAGGCATACCCACTGACCACTTTCAGTCTGTTTCCAGACTTTGGGTGTATTTATCCAAAGAGCACCAACAGGTTGCCCAGCCCAGGCTGGGTTGCTACAACTACACTGTAGAGTCATCTCACAGCCTCCCGAGTACCCTGTCTGGGTGGTTGATGAATGTACTTCAGGCAGGCCTTGGATAAGGCACAGTACAGTTTTCTAAACGGTGATAAATGACCACCTTTGTGTGAGATGGGTTAGGTGGGAGGGCCACCCTTTGACAAGGCAGAAAAATGAAATGATTACTATTGGATTCTATTGACTTGTCTGCTAAGAACAGTTGTGCCTCTTCCTAGAGGTTAATTGGACTTGAACTCAAGAAATTAAGAGGTCAGCTCAGGTCACAGTGACAGCAGGCCCACTTTCAACTTGCTGTTCATAACATTTGGCAGATGGAGGATGAATCTGGGAATTTTAGCCTTGGCGCAGTTCAACTTCTTTAAGAATAATGGTTTGTACAAGTCATTCAGCAAACAACAGCTCTGAACCACCTACAAAAATGAAACATGATCTCACATGCTATCAGGCCACATACTTAGTTATACATTTTCTTGAGACATTAAATAATGGAATAATTGATTCCATTGTTGACAAAAGTAGAATACTTGCATAGAAGATAAATTTAAGAAATGTGGACTTAAAATTATAGATGCAGAAATACTTGGACATAACACAAACAAACATATAATCATATACACACACGCACAGAGGTATACATGTATGTATTTTATAAAATACAAAATGTTAGCCTTTTTAACACAAAAAGTATAAAGATATTCCACAAAAATCTCCAGTGAGTCTAATCTAATACTAACCCCCTGTCCTCTTACTGGTCAATTCCTGTTTGTACAGGTATATTTCTATGTTTCACATTTTAAAAATGAGTTTGTAAACACTACAGTTATGTTGTTCCCCGTTCCTTAAAAACACCTGCAAATTTAGTCCCATGTTGATTAGATCCATGCATGTCTCACTTAGTGTCCTTATTGTTGTCTAGGTTTTCTGGGATTGTGATTTGTAGGCTGGTTTTCTTTGTTTTATGTTTAAAAACCACTTATGAGTGAGTAAATATGACAATTGTCATTCTGGGGCTGGGTTATCTCCCTCAATATATTTTCTAGGTCCATCCATTTGCCTGCAAATTTCAAGATTTTATTGTTTTCTGCTGTGTAGTACTCCATTGTGTAAATGTACAACTTTTTTTTATCCATTTTTTGATCCAGGGGAATTTATAGTGGGAAGTTCAACACATCAATATTCTTTTTTTTTTTTTTTTTTTTTTTTTTTTTTTTTTTTTTTTTTTTGGTTTTTTCAAGACAGGGTTTCTCTGTGGTTTTGGAGCCTGTCCTGGAACTAGCCCCTTGTAGACCAGGCTGGTCTCAAACTCACAGAGATCCACCTGCCTCTGCCTCCTGAGTGCTGGGATTAAAGGCGTGTGCCACCACCGCCCAGCTAACACATCAATATTCTTAAAAATAAATTGACAAAATACATCCCTAATGTAGGCTGAAGCTGCCTGTTTGTTTCCTGACCTCCCAGACCCAAAAACACAGAAACTACATTAATTTCTGTTTGGCCAATAGCTTAAATGTATTTCTAGCTAGCTCTTACATCTTAAATGAACTCATTCCCATTATTTTATATTTCACGATAAGGCTTGTCGTTTACCAGTTAGGTTCCGGTAGCTGTCTTCCTCAGCAGCTATATGGCATTTCCCTTACTCCACCTGTTCTCTTTCTACATCTCTGTTTAGATTTCCCACCTTTACTCTGTTAAGCCATTGGCCGAAAGCAGCTTCTTCATTAACTAAAGGCAAGAAAACATATTCACAGCATACTGAGGTGCACCCACATCACCCCAAAACTTAAAAGAAAATTCCTCATTCCTTAAATTCAAGATTTGGCTATATGAGCAAATCTAACCCAATTTAATAAGTTATTAACAAAAATTTCATTATAATAGCCTATCATAAATGAAAAATTAAAAATACTTATTTTGATTTTATTGAGAGAAAAATTTTTAAGTAATTAGCTACATAAGCTAATTATTTATCAAAAGCCTACTGAGATTAATGCTTAAATTCAGGTTTGTTAGCATAAAGTTTATTTGTGATTCATCTCTAAATGAATATATTAAATAAAATTTATAGGCAACATAATCATCCTTTCTTTATCTAAATTTCCAACATTAACATTAACAGTTCCAATATTTTAATTATATTTTGACTGGTAAGGTTCGCTTATAATACAAATGAAAAGATTTAGAAAGCTAAACAAACAAATCAATAAAACAGAAATACAAAAAAATGCAATCCATAATTCAATTAGAATGCTCATCAAAAAGAAAACATAACTTTTTTCTTATAGAAATAAGAATAAATTTTCATAGAAAATTAAAAGTAAATATTATTGAAATAGAATTTGATGACTTTTTTATTATTAAACACAATATTAATGCTAATCTTTTCTGTGTTTGGTGAATTGCTAGTCTGTATATTTCTTCCAAATATGATAGAAGTGATGTACTGAATAAACACCAGTGTCTCCCATGAATAACAGTACTGATGACACAATAAATAAAACTGCAATCAGCACAACATAGGCACAGCAGTGGAATTCTTCTATAGTTTTACTTCACAGTTGCATGAGATCCTCCTGCACTATAGTTTCTCTTCATTGACTCCTGTCAAAATGGTCTCAATGTAAACTCCAAACACATTGAAGATGCTGCTGTTCAGCAGCAAAAATTTAGTCCTTTTCTTAAAAAACAGAACAAAACAAAAGAGGAGACTATATCCTCTAGAAACTATGATACAATCATAAGTCAGAGTTACAATGATTTTGCAAATTATCATTATAACAGCACATAGTGAATTAATTAAACAGTTCCATGACCAGGCAACATATATAGAATGGAATGATAATTCAACATCTAATCAGCAGTGGCTAGAGAGATGACTCAGCATTTAAGAACACTTGCTAAATATGAGCTTGCTTCCCAGCACCTATATAGGAGCCTTGCAGTCATTTGAAACTACAGTTCCAAGGAATCTGATGTCATCTTCTGCCTTCATGAGCACCTCCACACGCATGGCACGCATTTACACACACACACACACACACACACACACACACACACACACACACA
>NC_022021.1:61624773-61630660 GCF_000317375.1 Microtus ochrogaster
CTTAACGAGCCATTTTTATTTTAGAAGGAAAATAAATATGTTCTAAATTTTATTTAAAGTGAAAAGAACAGGCTCTTATAAATAATAGCTGTTAACATAACTGGCAATACTTGTAGGCATATATATATATATATATGTTTGTTCATAAAACGTAATAACAGTTTTTTCTTTTAGTAGTGAGAAATGCACTATTTTTGATTGAGTACATAATATTCTGTATATAACATTTTCTCTAGGCCAAGTTTCTGAATAGTCTTGGCTCATCAAGGTCCTGTTCCGCTGACATGGAATCATAAGGCAGAACAATATCCTGAAATAAGGGAAAACTGTAATACTGAAACCTTACCTCTGATCCTCCTATATCCTTGTGCACTGCAGGGCTAGGGTTCAGCAAACCAAATGAGGTGCAGGCTGCATAGCTCACAGAGGAGGAGGACTGCATGGCTCAGAAAATGTGCAGAGTGACTTGAAGAGTGGAGAGTGCCATTTTGAGCAGTTTTTCTACTCATGGAAAGTCTCGGTCACCATGGATTGAACTGTATTGACTCAATTCATGATTGAATTGAGTTTGACATTTTGTCTATGGGTCACTTGTAAATCTCCTTTTGCAAATTTTCAGTTTTATGGAGAACATTTTGATTACCAATTTGGTTAATGTTATCCTTGCTGATTACAGAAATGTAGTAGCAAATATTCAAAACATTAATCAGTGAGACAGAATGCAGAATACAACAAACGTTTAAGATAACTGTTATTTAACATTAAAACTTTTAATAAAGAATGCACTTCTTTACACGTGTCTTGTGCTTTACCATAGGATTCTAATTTCTATGGTTCTATCTGCACGAGATAAACCACAAGTAAAGATCAGAATTTTGCATATTGAATATTCTGATTGTGTTTCTATAAAAACCTGAGAAGAAAAAAAACAATGTGATTCCTGGGTCTATTATCTCACCTGAATACATCGGTTTTTTTTGTTTTTTTTTTAATTGAGAAAAGGAAAAAAACAAGTTTCTGCCTCCTCCCAGCCTCCCATTTCCCTCCCCCTCCTCCCACCCTTCTTCCCCTCCCTCTCCAGTCCAAAGAGCAGTCAGGGTTCCCTGCCCTGTGGCAAGTCCAAGGTCCTCCCTCCTCCATCCATATCTAGGAAGGTGAACATCCAAATTGGCTAGGCTCCCACAAAGCCAGAACATGAAGTAGGATCAAAATCCCGTGCCATTGTCCCTGGCTTCTCATCAGCCCTCATTGTTCGCCATGTTCAGAGAGTCCGGTTTTATCCCATGCTTTTTCAGTCACAGTCCAGCTGGCCTTGGTGATCTTTAATAGATCTTAAACAGTCCTCTAAAAGAACTGAATATTTGAAAAACAAGATAATATCAGAATTGTCGTGAACGCTGTCTCAGGGTCTGTAGTCTGACTCCTCACATTCTTTTGTGAATAAGTTTTGTTGAAGGACTTTCCCCTCCCCCATCCCACGGCTTTCTATTTATGAGAATAAGAGAAAACCTCTTACAGCTCAGGGTGAATAAGGAGTCCAATTGGGTCATGTAAGATACGTAACCCTTTGCTTATAAAGAAACCAGGCCAGAAATACCTTGTTTTGCCATATGATAGCAAACTGACTTCCTTTTTACACTGAGAATACAGCGACTATATGAAAGCTTTTTTTCCCCCAAATTTTAGTGAGAAAGATGTTTTTAAAAAACAGATGCTGTGACTCAAGATTATGGAGCCGAGGTAGTAGAATTGCAATGTGTTTAGTGCTAGCCTGGACTACAGAATGTGACCTTATCCAAACAACTAAAGCCTTCTTTGCAGTACTTTTATGATGGAGAAAGTAATTCTCTTCAGGGTTTGAGCCACACCTACCTGCTTGCTTAAGCAGAGTCTTGATGGGTAATTCTAACTTAGCGTGTTCAAAGACATGGGTAAACATTATTTATTGTGTATATGTGAATGTATTTCCAGGGGGAAAAGTCAGTACTTAATCAGTGGACTCAGAAAAGGAAAAGGCCTGGCTTCTGTTGGTAGGTTATTTCTAACCCATTAACTAAGTGTAAAAAGAAACATTTTCCCTATCCCTCACTGCTGAGCTACACACTGACTGAACTGGGTATCATCCCAATACGAATCATTTTTGTACAATAGCACAAAAGTTGAAGAGTCATGTGACTAAAGTTTATCGTGCATTTTAAGTAAATCATAAAAAGAAAAGGACAGTGGAATGTTGAGCAAAATGTGTTTTTAAAGTCATAGAATATTATTTTAATAAGAGATGTGTGATATTGACTTAATATAAATATTTTGAAATAATAAACCAAATAAAGAGAAAAATCTATACATGAAGTGACACAATACTTGTGACATCTCAGTATATATATATATATATACAGGTGTGTACATGTGTGTATTGTGTGTGTGTGTGTACACATACGGTATACATTTAAAAAGGCCAACTTTAATGAGCCTTCCAATAAGATGTTGACCCTCTGGCCTTTATAAAATTATGTGATTGCTTCCCCTACAACTTGCTTTACCAAGAGAATATGGATGAGAAAGTATCTCTTTCTTAGATTCTACTGCTAAGTTCTTACTACATAGATTAAATTTCCAGGTGGGGAGGTAACACTAACAGATTAACTACTAAAATCAAATGATGCAAAATGGGGTCACTTAACTAAATAGCTTCTGGGTAGTTGATTATCTTTGTTGACTCTCGAGGTTCAGCAGTTGAGGGCTGTGATCCCACTTGAGTACTGTGAAGATTACAGGAGAGTGTCCTGGTGAGGTACTTGAGATAGTGATGATCCAGATACACTTCCAACTTACTATTATTTTAAAAAGTATATAGAAATGGTAAGGGTTAATGAGGACCTGAAGAAATTAAAACACTTGTGTACTGTACATGGGAGTGCAGCTGTGGGGAAACCGTGAAAGATGACAAAATAATCAACATAACATTACTATATGATTCACTAGCTCCATAGACCCCAGCATATTGAAGGTGGAGCTCAAAAAGATATCTGTCTGTCTACATTCACTGCAGCCTTGTTCATAACAGCTAAAAAAGCTAAGAAGCTTAAGTGGTGAATAGTTGAGAAATGAATATGAGAAAAATGGTTCATATAGAGAATCAATTGAATGCCTCCTTTAAAAGAAGAAAATTCGATACATAGTACAACATAGATGTGCCTTGAAGACATCAGCATGCAAGTAAAATATGTAAGGATCACAAAAAAGCCAATTCTGTATGACTCCACTTCAATGATATACTTAGAATGCCATGCTCAGTCATCAAATATAGAGAGAGAAGTTGGAATGGTGGTTGATGAGGGTGAGTGGATGAGAGAGTGTTATGTTTCTGTTCAGTAATATAGTTAATTTTATAAAGCAAGCATTTTATTTTTACATGATGCTGGGTGAGTGTTTTTGGTCCAGCTTCAGAAGAAAATAATGATCAAAGTGATTGATTATCTCTGCCGTGATTTTATTACATTGTATAAGAATACTTTTTGCTCATGGGCAAAAAGTAGGACTCCTTAACTGGCTTAATAAAAGAAGAAGCTGTGATGTGTAGAAGCACACCTAGCAAAGCATAACACATTCTTGCAAAATCTTGAAGCTGAAGGTAGTTTTGAGCCCACCAACTAGATGATGAATTGCTCAGTCCTTAACAAAAATGAAACGATCCTGTCAACTTGAGGAATTTTGGATATGCATCATTTCTTGAGTGGTGCACAGAGGAAGGAACCATTCTTGCCTAACACCTTGATTGCAGTCCCATGAGAACAGTACAGAGGAGGCAGTGAAGACACATATTCTCATACACCCCCAAAATGGGAAGATATTATATTGTGTACTCTTTAGCATGTTTATTTATTATTTTTTGTATTTTTATTATTCATTTTAGCTACCAACTGCAGTATCCCCCTGTACCCTCTCCCTCCCCATACCCCTCCCCATCCACTCTTTAGAAAGGATAAGGCTTCTTATGATGAAGTCAACAAAGTTGGGAGCACCAGATTGAAGTAGGAACAAGACCCACAGCCCCTGTCCCCATATCAAGGCTGAGGAAATTATCCCACCATAGAGAATGGGCTCCAAAAAGTTCATGCACCAGGTACAAATCCTGGTCCCATTGCCAGAGAGAGTTCCCACAGATAGACAAAGTCAAACAAGTGTTATTCACATTCAGAAGGCCTAGTTCACTTCCAGGCAAGCTCCCCAGCTGTCTGTCCAGAGGTCATTAGCTCCTATTAGCACAGGTCACCTGTCTCTGTGGGGTTCCCCATCGTGATCTTGAGCACACTTTTTCTTTAATAAATTATTTTGCCTGTGCCATAAAATAGTCTCAAAAAAGTTCAGAAAATAGTAATATCATTCAGGAAAAGATTCTGCTAAAAACTGTTAGAAATATTTCTTTCCTAGAAAATACAAGGTAAAAAAAAAAGTTATTTAAGAACCTAAAAGTGTAATATTAGATATTTAAATGTATCCAGCAATGTTGTTACTGCATTTTAGCTGTACTTTCCAGGTGAATTCATACATGCATACCAAATACAATTGATTATTCTTTTTATAACAAAAAATCACCTGCATGTATTTTAATCTGTGTATTATTGTGTTTTGGAGACAATGTCAGTATTTTGTTCTCTGAAACAGTTTTTGGATTTGAACAATAACTCTAACCACTCAGTACTCTGATACTTCATGTCTAACAGGTCGAGGTATATGATAAAATGACTTCTTTTTAAACAAAGTATTTCAAATGAAAAAAAAAATTTATACAATATATTCTGTTCATGCTTTTCTCCTCCCTCAACAACTCCCAGATCCTCCCCAACTGCTGAACCCTACTGCTTCTCTTTCTCCTTAAACAAGTAAACAAAACAAGAAACACACACACACACACACTCCAAACAAGTCAAAATCAGACAAAAAGTCAACAATACCCTTGAATTAATTTTGTTTTGACTGACTACTTCTGTGAATTAGGACCAACCCTCTGGTGCGGTTAATATACCCAGTGAGATTAGAGTAGAGAGAACTATTTTTTTATTTTTATTTTTTTGCCGCGGGGAGTCAAATACAGAGAACTTTTAGGCTAAGCATTGGAGCTCATGTCTACTTCCCCCTCTCAGCCCTGAGACCCTGTCGGGTTTGAAAGTGTACAGGTCTTATGTTTGCTGCTATGGCATCTGGAGTTCTCAAGTGCATCAGTCCAGCTGTGTCTGAAAGACACAGTTTCCATGCTGTCCCCCACCACCTTTGGTTTCCACAGTCTCTAGGTCTCATCTTCTGAACAGAACTCTGAGTCAGGACTGAAGGGGTTTGGTGAAGACCTTCCATTTAAGACTAAGTGCTCCAAAGTCTCTCACGCTCTTCACACTGCCGATTTGTGAGTATCTGTTAATTCCATCTGATTAGAGGAGAGCTTCGCTAATGATAGTTGAGTGAGGCACTGGTCTGAGTCCCAGCATACTGTTGCCAATGGGGGGAGGGGAGGGGATGAGGGCAGGGCTGGGGGGGTCCCTTGGAGAAAGTCTTTCTTGGCATGAGAGGCAGACACAAAGGAATGGAGATGGACTAGAAGAGAAAGAGATGTTTTAAAGGACAATACCAATAGAACACATGCAAATATGGACCAGGTAAAGATCAGGAGGCCTCAGCTTTGCTCAAAGAATTAAAGACAATTAGGAAAGGCTGAAAGCAAGTTAAATCATCTTCCATTTGGAAGAGAACACAAACTAGTTATCTAATACCAAATGGTCAGCACTAAAAGATATATACATCAAAGGAACATACAGACTGGGCAAGCAGGTTGTATTAATGTATTTAGTATATATAAATATGTGTTTTATAGGTGTAAAATATGTTTTATATT
>NC_022021.1:61630982-61659727 GCF_000317375.1 Microtus ochrogaster
AGGTGTAATCAGAAGGGTTTGAAAGGAAGAAAGGGAAGAGGAAATAATATAATTATAATCTGAAAACTCACTTATTTTTTTAAAAAGTCCAATACGTGCTCCAGAAAAGGAAGATTGAATCCCCACACACCACCACTAATAATAAAACTAATAATAAAAAAAATAATAAAGCAGAGGCCAAACTCATGTAACCACAAAGATTGCCAAGTTCTCCAATACTGGCAGAGTGCCAACTGGTCTTTGTCAACTATTTCAGTTCACATTAGTGTGGGCATTCACCAACATTTCTTTGAATTGAGGCAGTTTGTCATCCATGGAATAAATCTCACTGTCAGTTATCTCTTTAAATTGTGATCATATTAAAAATTAAAAACAAGTTTAATTTTTCCAGTCATCTTCAAAGGTATTCTCAAATTCACATACCTGCCCCCCCCCTGTAGCTGGGTCCTAATAGCTCTCAGTCTTCTTCACTTTAAATTTAAATTTAAAATTAATTAAATTAAAGTTTTGACGTGTATTTGCTAATACAGTATACAGCACACATGCACACAAAAATCCTTGTGCAGTATTCAAGGTTATAATACAAGAAATCTTGCCATTGAAACTTGAAGTCAAAGTAAAACTGTAAAGTTTTCTACAAAAAAAAAAATGAGCGATATCAGTAAATTATGAGACTGGTGACCACGTGGAAAGTCAAATACTGAATCAACTTTCACTTCTCCCAGCCATTCCATCTTGAGGGCCAGTAAGGAATAAAGACATTAGGCCTTGAAATATTCAAAGATGAGAAAAAAAAATCCTCCTGACACCTAGATGAGAAAATCCTTTTTTTCTTTCTTTCCTATTTCCTTTCTTTCTTTCTTTCTTTCTTTCTTTCTTTCTTTCTTTCTTTCTTTCTTTCTTTTTTTAAATTTCTTGTTAGACTCCCAAACCTAACACAAATACCTGAGTCCAGCCAGTCACAGAATGTAAAGAGAAACAAACTGCCTCATCAAGGCACTGTTTTGGAGTGTGCTGTCTTGTAGCAAATGATATCTAGAATATTTAGTCACTGAAATATACTTCTTTAGTTATTCTGGTGTATTTACTACCACTTTTCTTCAAGAATAAGTTAAGGAGAGTCGACCGGCTTTTACTTGAACTGTATTTTTAGGAATTACCATTTTATAATCATGCATAGAAAGACCTTACTTGCCTTTCTGACTTTCATATAGTTTTTATTTCACATTTGATAAGCAATTTTAGACCTGGCCAAAAACCGATTTCAAAAATTACATTCTCTTATTTCTGAAAGGATCCAAGTGCGTAGTTGTTCACATAATAGATTCAGGCCTCTGCCAAAATTGATTTTTCACTCAAAATTTGCAGAAACCTTCAATTTTTATTTTGCTACGAAACAGATATTTCTTGGAACACTTTGTTCTTCTTAGTTTCCATGCCTGCAGTAGCAGTTGGCTTTCAGACCATGAGCATTTATGCCATTTGATTACCGAATAAAAGAATTCAACAAGAGTATTTGAGTGGTAATGATAAGTCACGTATTATAGCAGGTGGAAGTCATGAAACAGCAAACAAAATTTAGTCAGTCTCTAACCATTTGGAGCTGGTGGATAAATAGCTATGTCTATCAGTAAAGGTTATCAAATGGTCTCTCTTCACAGACACCCTGGTCTCTATATACTGACTTCATAGTAGTATAGAAAAAAGGTTAAATAAAGTATAACTACTTAAGGAGTATTTTTTCCTAACTTTAATAACTTTGTACTAATATTCCTTAACTATATGAAAATAATATATATAAAAATAAATATCATGTTGTTTGACTCTTGAATAACAATTAATTATTTAGTAATATGCATGCAGTTAACAGGCATGGTACAAATACTCTAATACTGGGATCAAGCTAAATCCTGCCTTGCTTGTTTCCAATTACACAATCAATTACAAGTGGCTTGTTTTGCTTACAGGGGACACTGAGAACTCAGCATTGTAAGGGCATGATGATATAAAAGGGATATAGTACCATCCAATGTAGAAATATTTTTAAAGGCTAGCTGCTCACGTTCTTCCAACAAATATATGGGTTGTCATTTCATTACTTTCAGAAGTTAAAACACCCTGCAGCATCTTTGTGAGTTTGCTGTAGTGTGTCAGGGTCTGTTTGAGCATGCTGTTTGAGATCAAGAAAAACATATTCTAGTTGAAATGAAGAAAGTGGGAAGTTGTAAAGGTTTCCCGATATGTTTGACACATATCGGCTAGATTCATAAGTGTACTTAACTAAATCGTATATCGTCACAAAATTCATCAATTTTCAAAATGACAGGGTTAATAATGACTGTCAGCTTTACGGCCCTAGTATCAACTTGGCATTGTCCGTGAGAATTTCTAGATGGGATGGTTGAGGTTGAAAGAATGGGGGTAGCACCATTCTGTAGGCTAAATACCTGGGCCTAAGAAAAATGAGAAGGCTTCTGGCATTCATCTCCTTCCTAGTTTGGGAGACAGGGCAGCTGGATCCTTTACAGTCCCTGCAATGATGGACTGACAAAGACAGGTATGGACAGGAGATATATCAGTTGCCCTGAAGTTGTGTGTGTCCGGAATTTAATAGCAGCAGTGAGAAAAGTATCTGATATACTTAGGGTACTCCTCTTGGTTTGAGGTTTGGGCTAAAAACACAGCTGAGTTCCATCTAAGAAGCAGGGATGTAGGACGATGGGAAATACTCTCAGCATTTGGCAAACAAAATATATTAGCCGAACAAACCAGGCAGATGAAACAACTTTTCTTCTTTCCTCTTGGGTAAACACATAAGGGAGTGACAATGCTTAGTTTAACTCATTAATCACAAGCAAGCCTTATACGTGGCAGTCACCATGTAAATTTCTTGAGTGGAAGACTTTTAAGAAAAAATCAAAAGTAATGAACATATAGAAAAAAAATGAAGTGTCAGAGAGCCTAAACCAAATATTATTCACTTAGAAAAGTCATTCTTAAATTATAATTGAATAAAATATATAAGAATCAGAAAACTGAAAGTGGCTGAATAGAAATAAACATATCTCACTTGCTTCTTCCCTGACGTTTGCCATCTATTTTTTAAATGCTGTAGCATTTTTGTCTAATTCTTACTTTTATTTTAAAATTTGAAATTACTTACAAATTGAACAAACTACATAGTAGTATCAATTAAGTTGCAATAGACATAGAGAAACATCCTATTTGTTATAAATTATGATCATACTTATTAGGTAAATTATAACTAAGTTTGTTATCATCTAAAAATATGTGTGTGTAGATCTTGATAAGAGAAATTTTGATGTAATAAGATATGTTTATACTTATCTAATAAATGTTTCTGTATATTACAAATGTGGTTATAACATTTGATACATTATTTATATAGAGCTTAGAGTATCTAGAAAAATAATTATAATAAACTAGATATATTAGTAGACAAATATGAAAGGTTTTCATAAAAATCAAATCAAATTGCCTTTGAATTTAAAAAGAACATTCTTATATTACTAATTATTGTCAAGCATGAACTTGTGAATGGATTTGGAAAATTCCAAGCATATACACAAAGTAATGCTGCTTAGCATTAAACCAAGAAAGTCCAATTATATGAGATAACATGAGTGATCTATGGATCATTTAGTTTAGGCAAAAAAAAGCAAGTCATTCATAGAAGGAACCAAAAAAGTCATTCTCTAAGGTAAGAGTATAGTGTTGGTAAGTCAAATATGGGGTAATTTTGGGGGGTCTGAGTCGCTTCACTCAAATCAGAGCGGTTGACCAATAGAATAGAATCGAAGACCTGAATATTAATCCACAATCCTATGGACTCCTGATTTTTTGACAAAGAAGCTAAAATTAGACAATGGCAAAAGGAAGCATTTTCAACAAATGGTCCTGGCATAACTGGATGTCAACATGTAAAAGAATAAAAATATATCCATATCTATCACCATGCACAAAACTCACATCCAAATGGATTAAAGACCTCATTATAAATCTAGCCATACTGAATCTGATAGAAGAGAAAGTGGGAAGTAGCCTTCAACACATAGGCACAAGAGATTACTTCCTAAATACAACCCAAGTAGCACAGACACTGAAAGCAACAATGAATAAATGAGACCTCCTAAAAATGAGAACTTTGGTAAAGCAAAGGACACAGTCAATAAGACAAAAAGGCAGCCTAGTGAATGGGAAAAGATCTTCACCACCTCACAGACAAAGGACTTATCTCTAAAACATATAAAGAACTCAAAAATTTAGACATCAAATTTCTAAATAACCCAATTAAAAAATAGGGTAGAGAACTAAACAAAATCTCAAAAGAAGCATCTCAAATGGCCAAAAGACACTTAAGTAAATGTTCAACATCCTTAGCCATCAGGGAAATGCAAATCAAAACAACTCTGAAATACCATCTTACACCTGTCAGAATGGCTAAGATCAAAAACACCAATGGTAGCTTCTGCTGGAGAGTGTTCCAGGAGAAGGGCCTGCTTGTTCATCCCAGCTACCTGACTAGTTTAGACCTGAAAATAATCACAAAGAAACTGTATGAATTAAATCACTGCATGGCCCATTAACTCTAACTTCTTATTGGCTAACTACTACATCTTAATTTAATTTATTTCTATTAATCTGTGTATTGCTACATGACAGTGGCTTACCACCAAAGTTTCAGTATGTCTATCTCTGGCATTGGCTCCAATGCATCTCTCCTAATTCCACTTTCCTCCTCCCATGCTATAGGCCAAGCCAGTTTTCTTTATTCATTGACCAATAAAATCAACACATAGATAGAATGACCTCCCACACCAGTAAAGGATGTGAAGTAAAGAGAACACTCATTTATTGCTGGTCGGAATGCAAACGTGTGCAACCACTTTGTAAATCAGTATTGTGGTTTCTCAAAAAATTAGGAATCAACCTACCTCAGGACCTAGCAATACCATTCTTGATATATACCCAAAAAATGCTCAACCAAATTACAAATCAGTATGGTAGTTTCTCAGAAAACTGGGAATCAACCTAAGTCATGACCCAGCAATACAACTCTTGGGCATATACCCAAAGGGTACTCAGTCATACTACCAGAACATTTGTTCAACTATGTTCACATCAGCATTAGTTGTAAAAGCCAGAACCTGGAAACAACCTAGATGCCCCTTAACCAAAGAATGGATAAAGAAAATGTGGCACATTTGTACATTAGAGCACTACTCATTGATAAAAAAAAATAGTATATCTACATCTTGCATGCAAATGGATGGAACTAAAAAACACCACCCTGAGTGAAATAACCCAGACCCCAAAAGATGAATTTAACCCATTTCTATTAATCTGTTTATCACTATGAAGCTGTGGCCTACTGGTAAGATTCCAAGGCATCTGTCACCTTTGTAAGCTATGTGAAATCTCCTTGACTCTGCCAATATGTCACTTAAAATGTTTTTAAAATTTAGCATTTTCTCAACAGTGAGACATGTATGCTTCAGGCAGTGCCAATTTACTTCGGAGATGATGGGCATTGAAAAAACTCCTTATGAAGTTTGCAGTCACTGTGGCAAGCTTAGTGATTTGGTGAGAAACTGCTCATGCCTGGATTGCTTGATAATATGGTGTATGAACTGAATATGTAGAAGCCACAGAAAAATGACTTCTGGACTTGCCAAAAAAGGTGAGACAATACTTCAGGGTTTCTGCTCCAACAAAGTAACTGCCAGATAATCTGCAAGACACAAAAGAAAGCAACTGATAAACTTTGCCATTACAAGGTAAAACAACCTTTCAAATTTCCTGCTTCATGGAAATGTCTACCTGATACTATGGGTCTATAATCTGAAGAACTTTGGATGGCTGTCTAGTTAGCATGAAGCCTCTATCAATTCTAAAGTTTTGGAAGTTGATTGATAGCACTTTCTGTTTACTCAAGTAATCTTATTTCCCTTCTCAGGTCTTTAATGGTGTTGAACACTAGATAGTCATAGCAACTTTCTTCTTTATGAATTAGACAAACCAGTTCTAATACAAGACTTAGACTCCTAAGATAGGATAATTATTTAAGCACTTATCATATGTTTCTTGCTTTATATTGTTTATATTGATTGTAATTTTAATTTTTATACTTAATATTTCTTTTATTGTATACAGTTTTGTATTAGGCTTAAAATTCTTATTTAGACAAAAGGAGGAGGTGCTGTGGGAACTCCTTCAACCAATAGCCTTTAAGATACCAGCCCACTAGGATGTGGTCTCTATAAATACCAATGTAAAACTTGTGAGCTCTCTCTCTCTCTTTCCCTCTCTCTCCTATCTCTATCTCTCTCTCTCAGCTGCTAGATTCAGTTCCTGTTCACCACTCATGCAGAGGACTATGTTCTGTGAATCTAACCCTAAATAAAGAACCCTTTATTATACTCAGTTCTAAGCTAGAGTGGGACTGCTTTATAGAGTCCATCACAAAATACTATGGGGTTAAATATTGTCACTGAGCCCCAAGACTGTAAAAGGACACTCCATCATAAGAGCTTGCACTTCTGTGAGACTGCTGGGGCTGTAACAAACCTACCCCAAGACATCCAGTTCATGGAACCTGTAAGATTATACCTCTAAACCTATGGTAAATTGCTCTGCAATGACAACTAATATGACATTTTACTTCTATATTTTTCAGTTTTATTTCTCTCCCATGTCAAAAGATGCTGGAAGTGAGAAATGCAGGCCAGATGCCTGATTTCTGTCATCAGCCTCCTTAGTGTGTGGCCTTGTATTAGAAAGTGGGAGTTTAAAATGCAAACATCAAATCTACCAGTGAAAGGAAGAGAAATGAAAAGAGGGCCTTCTAGTCTCCCCTTTAAAGACTTGTGATTTTAATTTCCCTGACTGTTATACTAGCTGCTCGTGTATTATGAGAAACAGTTTCACAATTTGGAGAAACAGAACACTCCTATATAACTGGACTATCTCTTTTAAAAGAAAGCTATCTTAAAGGGCTAGTTGGTTATAAAAAAAAAAACCTTATAGCTAATGTATGATATTTTAGAGAAATGCATATGTGTACAAATCAAATTATGTAAGAAGCTAAAACTCATCCAATCACAGTTCCAGCATTAAATATGAACCTGAGAGGCTTGCTTAATAGAATACTTTATGTGTGTGTGTGTGTATGTTAAAATCAAGTCTATTTTCCCAATATGTAGTCATGCTAAGAAAGATTAAGTGAAAAAGGCAAGAGATGAATTTCTCAAACGTCAGTATTACACAGCAGCAGCCTGAGAGCTGGGCTGACTCAGTAACAACAGTGAGTCAGGGAGTTTCCTGGGGACAAAGCATTGTTTTTCAATACTTTGGAAAATAGAAATTTTGAACTCTAAGACACTGCATTATATAGAAAGGATTGTGGGGGAAGATGATGAAAATGTTTAAACCTACATTCACCCCTCTCTATTTTACCTTATCATTGTAGAAAAATGCAATTGAATTCTATTTTTTGGTCACTTTTTTGAAAAAGTGTTGACTGATAACTAAGTAAAGTCTATTTTAAAAGCCACCTAGCATACCTATAATATATATGACATAGTGTTTGGTTAATAATTACAAATTTAAATGATGTTAAATTTAATTTTCTCAGAAGCGTCACCTGCAATTTTGGAGAACAACAAGAAGTAGTTTAGCTCAGATCCAGTAATCTTGATCCCTGTATGGATCTAGAAATGCAAACATTGAGAAGTTCTAAATTTCCTATTTGCCTGATTGAATGTCCATCCACCTACTTCTCATCTATTTATCTATATAGGCTCTGCTCCTTGAGCATTAGAACGGCTCCTTCATTTCACACCCCATATTTAAATTATTTGCTTTATTCTATAAAGGTATTTTCTGTGTACTCTGGTTATAATGCTAACGCCAGAAATCAGTCTATAAAATATATAAATAGCATGAGAACTATCTTTTTAGACGTTTTTAAGTTTATGATATAATTGAAGCATTTATCCTTTCCATTTCTTCACTGAAAACCCTCCTATATAGCCTTGCATATCTCATTCCAATTCATGTCCTTGTCTTTCACTAATGATCACTGAATGAATGCATGTATATATGTGTGTGTGTGTGTGTGTGTGTGTGTGTGTGTGTGTGTATACTTAGATTCCTATATAACTTGTTTAGTAAATATAAGGCTACTTTTATGTATGTTTTCAGGGTTGACCATCTGCTACTAGACAACCAATTGATGTGCCATTTTCTGGGGAAGACCACAGGATACAAATTATCTGATAGGGGAAATATGAAACAGGGTGCTTTTTAGGGAATAGGGAGGCAAATTCAGAACAAAAGGAGAATGAGTAAAATAACATTAAGGAACCTTAAAGAAATCACAAGGGATTCCACTATTAACTGTTTATCTAGAAGAAAAATGAAACAAAATAAATAGTAGGCATGTTTGAACAATTTTACTTGTGGTTGTTCCTTGTGTGGTTTCAAATGTGACACTTTATTCCCTAGTCTTGCAAACATATACATACTCAAATAATTTTTTACTGTTTTCTGGTCAGGTGTTGTAGGAAAGTAGATAAGCAAGCAAAATGAGAGCCATATTAGCCAACATTGATTCTTTTTCACATGTGGTAGGAAATTGAGTTACCTATATTTCTGAATGTTTTTTGAAGAATCCTAAATTTTTGAGATGGATAGAAAGCAATCAGTCTAAAGCAGTTTTGATTACTATATGTGAATTGATAATATTTCTCTTAGAGATCATGTGTATCTCTCTCTATATAAATATATGTAAGCTTTAGAGTTAATGTGTGTATATTCATACAAATATATCCATGAAAGAATATGCATATATGCTCATATGTATAACTTATAGCTATCTATACAGCTATATGAACATCACAAAAATACTAGTAGTATCATACTCATTTACAAAACAAGATCAAAGAATTTTCTAGAAGCTTATACCTGCTCATGTTCCCATTCTGTTCTCTTTATTGATCTGCAGTTGTGTGTAAGATATACAAAAATTAAAATAATTATGCTCCAGAGAAAGAAAATATCAATAAAGTCATGTGAGCTTAATTAAAATTGTCCATGGTAATATAAAGTAAGCAGCTGAAAAAAAAATACTGTTTAATATAGACAAATCTATGTGGGTTATTTTTTTTTTCTAGACAGGATTTCTCTGTGGTTTTGGAGCCTGTCCTGGAACTAGCTCTGTAGACCAGACTGGTCTCAAACTCACAGAGATCCGCCTGCCTCTGCCTCCCGAGTGCTGGGATTAAAGGAGTGTGCCACCACCGCCCGGCTGTGGGTTATTTTAGAAGCCCACAAAATTTGCCTGAAAATAATAGAAAGTAATATCAAAATGAGAATAAAGTTTCAGCCTCACTGATTCCATTCTTAAATCATGCCTTCTCTGCTGTTACACTGAACACACTCACAGAAACTATGATAATTGAAAATTTGTACATTTCCTGATTATAATTTGCTAACAATTCTCTTCCTAATGATAATAATTTTGAGCTATTCAAACACCAGTTTTATTGAAAACCTTTTTTTTAAAGAAAAAAATTCTGAATTATAAATAATTGAGCCCTATTATTGTCTGTGTGTGGGCCAGGGAGTAGAAGAAAGTGGAGTAGTTAGCCTTAATTATCTGGATAATTTATTTCTGTCAACCCAGCCTTGGTGCCCTTTTCTTTCAAAATTGAAAAGTTATATTAGAAATTACAGTTCGTCTTAAAGGAACTATAACATTAGAGATGACATTTCGGCACGATAACTTATTTTCACCATGTCACCTTTCTGGTGAGAGTTGTGCAGTGTTCCTATCTTAGGATCGAGATTGAGCGAGCAGATGACAGGAAGGTCAGGGGACTCTTCTCTATCACTCAGAGGCTCCCACCATTGTCTTCTGCAATCAGATTGTTAGCATGTCAGCTTGGGCTATCAGAGTCGTTGAGTGCTGTTCAGCCAGCTAAGAGAAAATACCTTGTGTGCCGGCTATAGCTGCCCCTCAACAACACCCAGTCACTCAGCCGTGCAACCTAAACGGGGCATCCGGCCTCACCTTCACACCAGTGTGTGATAACTGATTTTGCCTTCTCCATGTGCCTTGACCTCATAAGAAGGCGTGGGGAAGGGCCAAGGTGAAGAACCCAGCAAGTCTTGAATGCTACTGGCCCTCACTTGTCTGTGAAAAATGGCAGCTTCTTTTACTCCAGTCAGTCATCAGCAAATGTAATGAAACAACTTTTACTCAGAAAACCAATAAAACATTTCTTTTATGTAGTGGTGAAATGCAACCACTAGATGACACCAAGAGATAGTTTCTATATGTCTTATTAATCTGCACTCCGTTGTCTGTTCAAAGGTAACACTCTAGCTCGGATTGCTGTGGGGGTCATAGACGTCGGCCAAGTAAGAAACTGAATTTTTTAAAATGGCCTTCTTTTAATATTATCATTTGCCTTCTAATCATGAGGAGCAAACAAAACTAATTAGAAATATAAACAAAATGCAAAACTGTTGTTAGATCATGTGGGTGCTTAACCCTTAGCATTCCCACTATGGCTTCTTAGTGGGTAACCCTTGGGGAATACTCCATGGGTGTAATTGTACTGATCTGGGGAGGTTCTGCAGTACCATGATCATAAAACCTCCTAATGGGCTTAAAACAAATTTCAATTTTCTCTCTACATTTCAGCCTTGTAAGTAAATCTCAGCAACTTGCTAGCATCATCTTGCTATGTGCGCTGGATGTTGTACTGTTCATGTCTGCATAAAACAAGAAGCTGTAGCAAAATATATGAACATATATGAACTCTTGGATTATCGTCTACATTTCCTTCAAAAGAAAACTAACAGTTTGTTGCAGATTTAGATTGTGGGTGGCCCATAATCAATTAAAGTAATTTGCATTGGTACCATAAAATTAAAAAGAAAACTGGTTTCCCTAAATCATATGATATTGTTTCAATAGAAAGAATCTTATTTATTAAGAGCTGAATATTTCACACATTACTACTTGACTAAGAAGTCTTCAGAGGTCCACAATCATAAAGACGCGAAAAGAGGAAGCAAACATTAAATTAATAGTTATCAAAAGTGTTTTAGAACACTTCATGGTAAAGTTTCAGAAGCCCTAAATATAACTTTAAACTATAAGACTGATTTAATTTGATCAATCAGTTCCAAAAAGAAATCATATTTTCATTTATCTATTAGAAAGAATTTAG
This sequence comes from Microtus ochrogaster, assembly GCF_000317375.1. NCBI lineage: Eukaryota > Metazoa > Chordata > Mammalia > Rodentia > Cricetidae > Microtus > Microtus ochrogaster. The sequence continues at coordinate 61,642,244 of NC_022021.1, forward strand.
TTGGAGGGAGTCCAATTTAGTTGGAGCGTCTACATGCTTTAATCCCAGCACTCGGGACTCAGAGGCAGGCAGATCTCTGAGAGTTCGAGGCCAGCTGGGAGGTCTAGAGTGTGTTCCAGGACAAGCTCCAAAGCTATATACAGAACCCTGTCTCAAAAAACCAGAAAAAATAAAAATAAAAAGAATTTATATTATGTACTCTTAATTCCCAAAGACTATTAGAAAATATGATTACTTTATAGTAATTGGAAGTGAATTGGAAATTAAACATAAGGTGATGTTCATGGACAGAATAATATTTAAAATATGCTCATCAATTTACAAATCTGTAATGAAAAGAAAAATTTTAAATTACTCTGGAATAAAGACATTTAAAATATAACACATTATATTCTGACAATTTGATAAATTCTTTTTATATCATTTATAAATGTAGACTTTTATCTGTTTTTTTAATTTTATGGGATAGTCTAAAATTATGGAAAGGTTTTTCTTGAATTTCAATAGTAGATATATGTTGAAATTAACATAAAAGATGTATTATACATTGAGTATTGCTGTTGAACAATGCTTGTTCACATTAAATGTTGGCCTCCATAAAGATTCACTTTTTTGTTTTTCTCATTTTTCTAACTGAAGAAACATAAAAAAATTATTAAGAAAATTTATTTACAGCAGTAAATATGTCAATGTCTTTTGTATAATTTTAATAATTAACATTTTGAAATTCAACAAAACATAGGAAATCATTATAAAGCCTTTTAGTTTTAGAATAAATTTAGAATTACAAAAGATTAGACATAGTGCTTGATTTGACTATATGGCGGGGGGCGGGAGGAGAGAAGACAGGTCTTACAGTTTCAAAACAGCCACTATTTCTCCCAGAAGTTTTGATGGCTTATTTTCTGCCCTATTGTACTAAGTATTAATTTTCCTCTTCAATATAATGTACTAGTTCATAAACTAAATGCATATATACACACATGCATGCTTGTGCAAACAAACATGCAATATGCACAAATGCACACACACATACTCCATTCAAACAGAAATGCCTCCTTTTAATATTTACACCATATTGGTCAGTACAGATGTGTAATGTCATGAATTGCTAACTTCCCCTGTGTCATGTCTTGCTAATTTTTTTATGTTAGATGTTTTGACATCAGTATGTGTCACAGTCTAAATCTTATCAGCAGTAGTTAGATAGAGACATTATTCTGGTCTGAAATAAGAAATCTTTAGAGTTTTATAATGCATGTTATAAATGGTTACATTAAATGTTAAAATCAGCTTAACAGAGTGATTTTTGTATTGTTTTAAGCTTCTTCATTGCTATATTCTAACCTTATATTCACAAGAACAGAGAGATAGTTTTTCATTTGTGAAAAGCCTTGAATTAATAAGCCTCTGAATTTTAGAGGGGAATCACACAGAAACAGCTAAAAATAATTTGGCTGCCTAATTTATTTGTCTTCCTTTTTCATTTTTTATAGAGATATTTTCTTTATTTTTTTCCCTCCATTTACAGGTGCAGAATTAAAGAACATGTTCACTCACTAGATTATTGATGCACTTAAGTGGAGTGTTCCGAAGCATGTAATTACCGTGTAGGCTTATGGCCCTGAAGTAGCCGGGGATGGTGGTGCTGCATAGCCATGATTTGAAGGACATACAGTGATGATTATAGAGGCAGTGCTCTACATCCATTCCAGCCCTTTTGTGTTTAGCTGGTTGTCATGGCAAATAATTGGATAGAATTTAAGCCACTTTCTTCCAAGTGGGAAATTCATAATTTTACCCTTCACCTAATTTTGTAGATACTTTTAAAGAATCTTAAAGTTTCTAGAGGAATGACGTAGAGCAGTGTGGGAAAAAATTTTCACATTCAGCAGGCATCGTGGAAAACACACTTCTGTTTTGGAGGGTACAAGAGAAAAAAGAAATGATTTCCATTTGTATCGGTTTGCTTCCTGTCTCTATAACTAAGCCACAGAATTAAGCTTCTTCTTCCTTTTTTTTTTAAATCAAGACTACTTTACTTTAGACCGTTGCTGTGGGAAAGAAGAAAAAGAGGATAAAATATTCTGTACAACACAAGTGAAAATATTACACAGCTTACAATGTTATCTGCAGAAGGAAAAGAACCTTTCAAAAAATAAGAAGAGAAGCAGTAAATAGAAATGATTAGATTAATACCATAGGAGGGAATGCGGTGGGAGGAAAGACTAGGGTTAAAAGAAAGGTAAAAAGATTTAAATTGATTTAAATGGATTTATTTGTTTGTTTATTTGTTTATTTGTCCTTTACTTTCAATTTTAGTTGCATACTATTGAAAGACATGTGCTAAAAAATATCTTTCAATTCTGAAACAACCATATAAAACCTTAGATAAAAACCTATTGGTGGATTGGGACACCATGCAGGGCACTACCTGCCTGAAAGGTACTGGCCATGCATGCAGTCTTTGCAACAGACACATCTATTCAACTGTAATAAACAATTTTTTTTTAAAAAAAGAACAACATTAGAAAAGCATCCTTTTTGCCTTTGAGAAGAATCCATTTTAGAGAAGCTAAATAAATATGGATGGAGATGCTTAATAAAATTAGTCACTTTATATAAATGATTATTAGTGTAAGTGTAGAATCCCAACATTATCAGTCATAAGACAAAAGTTTTCCTGCATCATGGTCCCCTCAGTTTAACAGGCATGTTCTAGGTGCTTCTGTGTTTAGCAGGATGCAGACATCAAGTCATACTCAGTGTGGAGACACCCTGAAATGTCCAAGGTCATACATGTTCATTCAAATTTTAGGGTTCTTATGTCCATTTTTATGTACTGCCTCTTGATCAAGGGAAAGGAAGTTTTTCTATACCCTAAAAAATATACAAGTAAAATGAAAGAATGACAAGAATTTGGAAAGAAATGAAGACAGACAAATGACAGGACCTTGCCTGTATTCTTTGAAATTTTTTTCTGAAAGCCGCAGATTGGAATTAAAGTTTTGAGTTACTCGAGTATCACAGTCCATAAAAAATGAAATAAGTTACAAAACTAGTCCATCTATTTTTATAGTAATAATATTATGTGGTTTATTTCATGAAAATCTGTGCATAACCAAGCGTGGAAGTGAGGAAAAATAACTAATACAATTCAAGGTAAAATTAAAACCAAATCTCAGGAAGTTTTTGATATCCTAAAAATGATCAGTCGTTGTTACAAAGGAGGTTTGTTTTCTGTCACCAAAAGGCTTTTTTTTTTACTGTACAAACCTGAATGAGAGCAGAGTTTACTGTGTGCATTGAAGAGCATGATGTAATATAGACAAAATTCTGAATGCTAGGAAAAAAATCATTCCGGCTTCTTGTTATTCAGAACTTAGAAGTAACTGTTTAAATTTCTGATGAAAAAATAATAAATATTATGCATTCTAAGTTATTTCCAATTAGAGGAATATCACACCTGGAGAGGAGTTGTGCACAACTTTAATCCCAGTACTTGGGAGGCAGAGACAGGTGGATCTCTGTGAGTTAGAAGCCAACAGAGAGACAGGCAACGCTACACAGAGAAGCCCTGTCTCAATAAAACAAGAGAGGGAGAAAGGTGTGTGTGTGGGGGTTAACATAATAGATATGAGTTCTTAGAGATTTAGTAAAATGTAATCAAATATCACAGTGCTACAATCAAGCATTAAAAGAAATATGAATATCTCACAAAGATATTCATGAAAAATTAATCAATAAGTATACAAAATAGATTTCTACCAAAAAGTTAGAAGAAAATATTCTTTGTAAACTTGATAAATGATGAAATGATTTAAATATAGACCAAGGTAAATTGATGAATTTATTTGAGCAGCAGGCATTCTAGCTTTCTGAGGTTATTCACAAGGCAAATGCAGACAAATTTACAAACATAAGAGCAAGTATTGTCATTCTGTGCCCTGGACAGAAGAGAAGCCACACACTGTAGTTCACTTAATATGGTAATAAAAAGCAATTGCTTACCGTACATTGTAAAGCTCTGGAGTCTCTTTGTTATAGTCTGTACTTTTTTCTCTCCTTTTAATGTCATATGTATTTGAATATTCTCCTGTTCTGTAACTTGTGGAAGTTTTTGCCTTTTGGTATTTTATTATTTATTTATATTTTTTAAAACAATATGCCAATCCCTTTAGGTATTTTGAAACATTAAAAAGAGTTCCTTGGAAACCCCAAGAACAGATTTTCTTTTATTTACATTGCTCTAGTTCATGTTATTTCTAAGTGTATTGTCATTGTGAATTGGTATTGTCATTCTGGGAAACCCAAAATTGAACAAAGACTGGATTGACCTGAGAACAGGGAAAGTAACTGTGTGCACTGCAAAGTACTGAGACTAAGAAAGTAGATATTGTTTAATTTTGAATTGAGAAAGAGTTAAAAAAAATCATTCATGGTTTTCAATTAACACCAGGAAGTAACCCATGCTCATAAACTTAACATCCCAATATTGTGTCTGAGAAAAATTTTACTGATAACGTGCAAGGGAAGGAGTTTTATGAAGTATTACTTCTCATGGGGATGATAAGTTGACATTGATATGTTGCATTTTTTAAAAAATATTTATTTATTTATTATGTATACAATGTTCTGTCTGTGTGTATGCCTGCAGGCCAGAAGAGGGCACCAGACCTCATTACAGATGGTTGTGAGCCACCATGTGTTTGCTGGGAATTGAACTCAGGAACTTTGGAGGAGCAGGCAATGCTCTTAACCACTGAGCCATCTCATTTTTTATCTCATTTATGGATTTAATTCTTATACTATGAATAAACAATCCCCCCTTGTACTCCTCTCACTTGGACACCTCACACAAACCCACTACAAAGAGAACCTCTTAATTAGAAATTTGATATAGGAGAAATTAAGAACAGAGATTAATAAAGGTATTTTGATGATGTACCTTTGAATATATACTTGAAATTCATGGTGTGCAATTCGTTTATAAAATAGTTATTGGCAGAGAAATGTCCCAGGAGTAGGGTACTAGCCTGACAGCGCAAGGTCCGACACCCAGAACTCACGTACGTCAGGTGCAGTGGTGTTCATATCTGTAATCCAGGGCACCACTATGGAAAGATAGAAGGCGGAGACAGCAGCAGCACCATCAGCTTGCACGTGTCAGCGAGCCTCCTGTAAGCAGCAGAGACCCACAGAGAGACCTTGTCTGAAGCAGTGGAAACTGCAGCCAGTATGTAAAGTTTCATCTAACCATGATACACACTCCCTGAAAAACATGTTTACATTCACACGTGGAGTGTTTAGGTGTGTCTTCACACATACGCAGAGAAATAAGTTATTTTGTCAAGTGTTTTTTTTTTTTTTTCTCCTCGGCATCATTTCCTCCGCCTGCCGCCACCACCTTCTATTCGTCTTTATCCAAATCTTCATTTGCTAACAGACATTGACAAAATACAGACAAAATCAAGCACATGTACTCTTTAGATAGTATTGTTAAAATTGAAATACAAGTCACTTACTACAATGTTTGTACTTTTATTGTATTCAACTCAATGCTTTTTAAAGTATCTATCTATCTATCTATCTATCTATCTATCTATCTATCTATCTATCTATCTATCTATCTATATCCAACAACTGCATGATAATGTTTCATTATCCTTGATAATGCTGCACCCATTATATACACTCCCCATGGTCCATTCCTCACAGACACAGTGACCTAATTCCTGTCTGCATATTTGTCTTTTTTAAAGATGATGTGTGAAGGAAGTCACTCCTTTATAGCTCAGTATCTGTGAGTGCTGTAGTTAAATTCCATTTCCTTAGCAATTTAAATATACTCTATCCTTTAGTGACTGTATCTGCAGGTTTTTATATTTATTAGCATTTCAAAAAGGGTCAAATTTTAAACTAGTTAATTTCCTCTGTATACTTTTTTCATTTTTCATCATTAATCTTTATTAAATATATATATAACCATTTTAAAGGTTCAGTTTCCTCTTCTTTTTCATTTTTAAGGCAGAAAGTTAAGATAGTAGTATAATAAATTTTCCTTACAATACACATAGATTTATTTTAACCTGTAAATATTTACTTCATTTACATTTAAATATAAATAAACAATACATTGAATATCAATTTAGACATAATAATCTTTAAAATATATTTAATATTTATATATTCCTATAAAATATACATCTAAATTTCCTTCAAAACACTTGCTTAAATACATTAGTATTTTGAAACAAATGGCTTCCATTATTTAAATGATTTCTTTTTTCCCACTGCGAGTTCTTCTTTGACCTATTTTCCTCTTAGGAACTAATAATCTATTTTCCACATGTCTAGAACTTTAAAATACATTTTATTGGTATTTAATTTAATTCAGTTCTGGTCAGGAAACATACTTTATATGATCCTATATCTTTTCATATATTGAGAATTGTTTTACTAGTTCAATACATTTTAGGCTATCCTAAAGGGAAAAAAAGTTTATGTGTATCTGTATGTATGTTCTGTGGTGTTTGAAAATTTCTGTGAATGAAAACCTGTTTAGCTATTTATGTCAATAAGTTGTTTATAAATTGTTATTTTCTTTTTGTTTCCAATCCATTATTTGAGCTGGACACTGAAGTGCAGCTTGCTGACTACTTTGATATTTTATATTTTTCTTCATTCTAGCAATTTTTTCTTCACATTATTTGTGGACTTGATTTGTGTGTGGGGTGTGTGTGTGCGTGTGTGTGTTTGTGTGCGAGTATATGTGTATACATCTTGCCAATTCTAAATGGGTTAACCAAACTATTATTACAAACTATTCCCTTTTAAGCTATAATGACAATATTTGCCTAAAGCGTTATTTTGTGTATCCTTCCCAACTCTTCTTAGTTTGTATTGGACTCTGAACTGTTTTCTTTTATTGTCTTGTGTCATATAAATAGCATATAAATGGATTATTTTTAATTTATTTTTCTCTGTTTTGTTTGATGAGCTATTATTTCATAGCTGTGTTTTTATACATACTTTCCTTGTTTATCACCCTCCCCACTCTCCTTCTTCGGCCCACCCCACATTGTCTCTGTTCTCCTGACAGTAGCACAGATTCCACCTTCATGTCAAGCACACCCTGTTATTCTGTTACCCTCTCTTTCTACCTCATATCCCCCTAAGACCTCAATTTCCCTTTCCAGGTTTATTATCTAAACACACAAACACACATATCTATGTATAATATATATTATATTATATAATTATATATATTATATGACACACACACATATATATACACATATATGTATATATATAGCCTAAGATTCACACAGGAGAGAAAATATGTAATATTCATCTTCTTTGCCCTAAATTGTTTTAATTCCTATGAAATTTTAAGTTCCATTAATCTTCCTGCAAATGTTATGATGTTGCTTTTAGCTGCATTTGAAAAAGACTCCATTGTGTATTCATACTACATTTGTTTTAACCCAGTCATGTGTTTATTGCCATCTAGACGGTTCCATTTCCCAACTGTGCTCAGTCATTGAGCAATAAATATGTGCTTGAGAATCTCTGTGTTGGGACTTGAACCCGTCAACCCTCTGAGAATGAGCCCAGGAATGGTTTTCCTGGATTATATGATAGGTCTATTTTTTCTTGAGAAACCTCCCTGCTGAATTTCATGGTGGTTTGAGAAGTTTATATCCCCATCAACAGGGGCTGTGGCTCCTGGTTTCTCACATAATTATCAGTATTTATTGCTGCTTGTTTCCATATTTGCCATTGTGACTTGGGAGAAATGGAATCTCAAGACAGTTTTAGTTTCTATTTTACTGGTAAGTAGGAATTTACAGTCTTAAAGAATACTTATTAACCTTTTGTGATTCTTTTTTGTTTTTTGAGAATTCTCTCTTCGTTTTGCCCATTTATTGATTGGGAAATTCCCACAGTTCTTTACATATTTTAGATGTGAAACTCAGTCTGTAATACAGCTCACAGACTTTTCTTTCATTCTACAGACTGTGTCTTTCCTCTGGTGATCATTTCTTCTGATGCAGCAGTTTTATAATTTTATGTCATCCTATTTATCAGTTCTTAGCATGGCCCTAGGTCCTAATAGATTCCATCCTAGACATTTCTTGCACATGCCACTATTTTGATAGTTTTCCCTGTGTCCCTTCAGCAGTTCCACGTGAAGGCACCTACAGCAGGAAAGACAAGTGCTCATGCGCCCTCTCACTGGAAGCCTAGCTTGGAGCCTTTTGTTTTGAATGTTTAACTGGAGCACAAGTAAAAGTAGTTACTGAAGCACAATGCATTTGAGGAATAGGATAGTTAATTGCACACCATGTATTTCAATCATGCAGGGCCTGAGAATTTCTGGCTCCAACTGTACAGGGTTAATCTCCTTGCAAAATGACAGAGCTTAGACTTCTAGCCTGCCAATTCTTCCCAAACTTCTAGCACTAACTGAAGACAGGGATGATTTATGAATTTATCATGAATTTGGTAATTTTCTAGAAGTGTTTAGGATTATAATTTATTATAAAGAAAATATCCAAATTCAAACCAAACAGAAAATGATACATAAATGTTATATTCTGGGAGGGTCTTAAGCAGCAAAGACACTTGTAACCTGCCCTAGTAACCTGCATTTGATTCCCCAGACCTATATGGTGGAGGAAAGAACTAACTATCCCCCCCCCCAATTTTCCTCTGTATGGAATACAAGAAAAAAATGGACTTAAACTGTAATCGGTACAAATGGCTCATAAGCTAGAAGGTTACACAAGTAGTGCATCTTTAAAGTACCAGTAAGTCAACACAAGGGATTTGGGCCAACAGGACAGCTGTATTAGGTCTGCTTTCTTTTGAGACAGTTTCATTGCAGCTTACTTTTTCACTAATGGTAGCAAGAAGACTATTGTCTTTTACTCAACACTGTGAGCATGACCACTTCAGTGTGGAAAGAGTGACTCTGGCAAGTGTTCATGGATAATTCAGTGGATGAGGGAATCAAGATGCCTCTGCAGATGAAAGTTGCCTTCTATCAAACCTGATGACCTAAGTTCAATCCCCAGGGCCCATGGGGTAGAATAAGAGCACCAACTTCCAAGTTTTGCCCTCTTCACAGTATAGGTGTGATATAGCATGCACATATTGATACATATACAAAAATAAATGTAGCAAAATGATTTTCATAAAACTACTGGCATTAATTATTAGAACTCACTGTCAAAGGCACCTTCTATAAAGGAATCTTAGTGAACATATAATATAGTTTATTATTTCCAAATGAATTTTTTTATACAAACCATCTCAAACTTTTATATTTTTAAAGTAAGAATTGTTGTTTTATCTCATGAATCTGTGGGTCTTGGGTTTTACTTTGATCTTAGCTAATCTTCTTTTCCTCATAGCAGTTTACATTCTGAGTTTGAAAGAACCCAACAAAACAGAATGTCACACAACTTTGAAAACTGCTGTTTCTGAGCATTAAATCTAAGCCTTATAGAAAAAGTCAATCTTGCAAAATTCATGCTGGTTCTGAAAATGTTAGGTATTTTAAGAAAAAAAATTTCTTTACCTCCCTTATTTTATGAAGTTAAAGGACATAAATTATGGAGTTCTAATATGGACATAGAGCATAGAGAGTGAAAAATATCAATTTCAAAATAATTATCAATAATGTGATCTTACTAAACAGACAGAAATTCAGTGAAATTTCCTTTTTCATTTGTTTAAATGGAAATTTCAATAGAATTTCACATCTGGGTGAAGACTGCTAATTTTGCTGACTCAGCAACAGTGTTGTGGTAGTCTCTTCTTACAGCCAGTTTGTAGAAGCATACATAGATCTTGAAAAGCATCCTTTTCATTGTTGTTGTTGTTTTTCTTCATCCTTTTGGAATTCTCAAAATTCAGTTTTCATTGGAGAGACCCAAGCTCATCTTCAGGAGAACGACACCTTGTAGAGCAATAACAATGTTTTTCTGGGGCAGCACTCACTCAGAAGAATGTAAATTGGCCTTCATATCTAGATTAACCACAGGGTTCATGAGCCAACATGGAATAGAAAGGTAGCGAGCTTGAGAGCAAACGAGATCAGTGGAGTCAGGACAGCAGATGAATAGAAGATGCTAGGTGTATCAGTTAATAGAAAAATTAACAGGCTACTCACAAATGAAGAGAATTTTATATGTTGAGTCAAAAATTAACCTTGTAAATAGTAATTATCAAATGCATGGTAGGACCAAGAGTTTATTCTACACATATTAAATGTAGGATTTTATCCATTTTGTTTTGCTTCTAGATTTGAAGCTTAAGAGTATGTCCATTTATTTCTACCAATTCTCACCGTTCTATGATTTCTGGGGGAAATATATTTCCCTATTTTAAACCACAGGCAGAATTCTATACAAGCAACAGTGACAGTTATCTTGGTCAACTTACCATAGTCTAGAATAGTCTGGGAAGAGAACTTCAATAAAGGGTACTCTGCATTGGGTGATTCTCTGTGTACTGGCTGCTGTATGGTGACTTTGAATTAAAATATTCTTTTATAAGAAAGGCTTATTAAGATTCAGGAAGCAAATGAAACCGATAAGTCTCAGGAAGTTTCTTAAGCTTAAACATTTCACAAGCCCCTTCCCAAGGTTACACACACAGTAAAATCCCTTGGGACAAAAGAATCTAAGATCTGCTGAGCTGCCCAGGAGTCACATGAGGAGGGCAAATATAGTCTCAGTGAGTCATCTCCCATGTTGGGGTGGTCTTTTTAATGTTGTCTTCCAAAGTTCAGTACCAATATCACTTTTATATTGTAACCCTAAAAGAAAAGTTACCCAATGTTAAAAGATTAGCTGCACTAGCTAATAGTTTTAACAATGCTCCTCTTTGTTTTTCAGTATGAGATCCTTTCAGATTAACCACAAGCAGATGAGGAAATGGCTTACAATTATATCAAAATTTAAAGTATAAGCCCTTATTAAAAGTACTTTTAGTGTGAGGCGGCCCCCCTTTTTCTACATGCTAATTCTCTAAAGCCTGACAAACATACAAACTTGGTGGATCTTCAGAGTTCCAAACATTTGCTAAACCTCACTAAGAAATAAACTCCATTTTAAAATCAGTAAATAATAAATATTTACTAAGCAAACTCTAATTTGGGCACTATGTGTTTTTATTACCGGTTATTTTGTGTGTGAAAACAAGTGTGATTTTAATAGGATACCCAATGTATTTTCATTTCAGAATCTTATAATTTATTGGATAACAAGTAAGTATAAGGTTACCTATTTCTACTAAGAAAAATCAACAATTGCAAGCCAAGATTGACAAGTACATAAAAATATATGTGGCTACCCAGATGTCACTCTGTTGAACCTGCTTTTATTTTTAACTCCATGGAAAATAAATAGGTGATTTGAAGAGTAATAGAAATTATTTACACATTTGCACTGGAATTCTTCTGCCTGATTAACAGTGTTTAAAATTTTAGGAAGTGAGATACCATTAGGATAACCTACCCAGAGTATGTGATATCCCTTGTATGCAGTTAGAAAGGTCACTTGAGTTAGTCACCTGTTAGAGACTATGATACGATGCCTTGAGGAAATCATTTTAAAGAGGAAGAATTATAATTTCCAAAGGTCAGGCCATGTTTGGTGATCATATGGATTATGGCAAAAAGCAACAGAAAAAAAAAAACCTGTTCATCTCATGGCAGGCAGTGAGCAGAAAGGGACAGAAAAGAAGGGAGTGTCCATGGTGACATAAATCCTTCAAAGCGACAATTCTGGTCACGTGTATTCCCCAACTGAGCCCTGCATTCTAATACCCATGACCTTCTAGCAATAAACAAAACTGTAAATATATTAATGTGCTAAGTCATTGATTATATCACAGTACTCATGAGCAAATAACTTCATAGTTCCCCTAAATTTGAAGCTATGGATTCAACTACAGAGTCATTAGGGCCACTTACTAGACAGCCCTAGCTATGCTTAGTCATCAGCAAGGCGTATGTGATCAACAATCTTGATGATTACTGATAGATATTTTTGTGACTCTAGACTACCGACCATTACCTTATCTTCTTGTGCAAAGACGTCATGCCTCAGGCTTCTCTAGTGCAAGGTGAGTAGTGCTAGCTTCTCTAGCAAAGGTAAGCTTTGGGACATTTTCTATGTTGTTCTCTAAGGAACGGCATGTGCAATTTCCTTTGGGGTGGAAGAAATGACAACATTTTAAATGTGCATATTTACTTTCTTCATTCTTCTGACTTACACTTGGTTTACAAGTGCGCACCACTTATCCTATCTTGTAGACAGACTTACACAGACAACAAGTTCTGAGATTTCAAACAACTATGAAATCATATCTGCTTTTTCTATGCTAATCTCTAACAGCAGAAATAATTATAAGTTCACTATACTTATTCACTTGATTTTTGTCTGTCAAAATGTTGTTTCTAAACGCACTAGCCTGCTGTTCCTCAGGCTGTCTGCATCTCTCTCAAGGCCTTTGTGCAGTCCCTGCCTCAGCTGTGTTTCCTCCCTTGCTATCTGGGACAGCAGAGGAGAGTAGGTAACTGTCGGCAGCGTACTAACCAAGGAACTCAATAACCCCCACAGGAGGAGCCTGTGGGGAGTTTATATTTTTGGCCATGAATCCAGGGCTTTCATTTTAAGTTTCAGGGTGCGTCATGCAGTTGAGCACTGATTGAATGGGGGCACTGGAGGCTCGAGGGATCAAGCTGTGACATTTTTCCCCGAGCCTGAAGGCTGCTCGCAGTCATTACTGCACAGTCCTTGTGGACTGCTACTTCAGGGAAGCGGAGGGAGAAGGGGGCCGCACCTCCGAGTGTGGGTGGTCGAATAAACTCTTTTAGCAGCAGCGGTTGGTCTATTTAGCCTGAAAAGGAGACCACCAGCAGCCCCCAAAGTGCTAAAAAAAATTGCAATCAATTTAAAAAATATATATTATATTACATAAAAGACTGTAAGAGCGAGTGCGGGGCATTGCAGCACAGTGTTACCAGCTGCTAAATGAGGCAGTCACAGGCAGCCAAGCGGGATTTGTCCTGCTACCCAGAGACTTTAGAGCTCTCCCTTCATTCTGCCCTTCTCTTGTGCGGAAGAGAGAGGGAAAAAAAAGATTCTAAACCAAACAAAAAAAAAATAGAAACAGGAAAAGAAAAAACACCACAAGAGCAGCGAGTTTAGAGAAAATGTATCAAAGGGCTACTGAAATTCAGTCATCTTGGTTGTCTTATGGTTCTGAGTGTTTAAGGTATGCTCTTTTGGAAGAGGATTGTTAAGACCCACACCCAAGTCTTACATTTAGATAGTGATTGGGGACCAATGTATATCTTCAGATTCACTCAGGAGGTAAGTCATCCTCAGTATCAAAAAAAAAATTGTTTTCTAGGTTTTACGTTTTTGGAAAGTTTTAAAAGCCACACACTGGAAACTAGATGCTAATTAGCACCGAGAACACAACGTATCAAATGCACTTTTGCAGTCATTCTACATCAAAGCCCTGGATTTTTTTTTCTTAAACCCACAACGTCTGAATGTTAAGGATTCCTCAGCATTTACATGGGTAGAATAATTTCACCTTCATCCCAAAAGACAAACCTCATTTCACTGCACTGTGGCTCACAGTAAACCATGAGTTTATAGTATAATATACAAAATAAATTAGTGTTTTTATAATAATAATCACCCCAAATCCTCACATCTTAATGTTGAAAGAGATATACCCAGCTTTAGAATTCTCAAAGCAATAAGAAATATTCCGCTGATTTGAATATATGAAAGGAATATTCCATAAACAACCAATCCTTAAGTTTTAAGTTGCCCCCATTCTGAGCAATATGATGACATCTGTGGCCACTCTACTCTGTACTATCTAGACTAGAAATAGTTCCTTTCCCTAGCATTGCCACACTCTATACGCTATCCTCCTGTTAGTCATGAGCAGTCACCTTGGTTCTCATCATCCAATACGCTTACTGTGCCTCACTTCATATTAACTCTATTAGAAGTAAGATTAAACAGCTTTACACAAAATCTATTCAGGAATACCATTCCCAGAATAGGCTTCAGCGTTAGTTTATATTTTCAAATTTTCCTTAAATTGCAGTTCTACATATTTAATCTTATTAATATAGACAAGCAAAGTTGAAATATTTAGACTCTAAAAAATAGTTCAAATCTCTAGTCATTGAACACTCTATCAAATATATCTCCACTATATAATTTTAATACAATAATTATACTTTACGAATTTTCATTCATGATTTATAGGCAAATCATGCATCTATTGTGTGTACTGGTGATATGCTTAAGTGAATAAAATGCTTCTTCATTTAAATGCAATACAAAATTATTAATTCCTTAGAAAAGGGGGTTTGTCTGGTCAGGTCTCTACTGTGAAACTCTGCTTCAGCCCTGGGCCTCACACAAATAAAATCTATCATGGCCCATAAATTGATAAGTACATAGTGGAGACAAGGCAGGAACATAAACTATGAATATGATAGATCGTAATAGATGCCCACCTAATACTTCCAAAATTTATTATTCATGTACCATTACCAACCTGTACCTACCTGCTAAAACTTTCCCTCTACACTTAATTTATTTTAATTGAACACTTTCAATTTATTACATTTGATCCAGAATGCTCAACAGGAATTCAAATACTCTGGCAATTAAAAATACACTGTTATCATGGGCAAGAGATATTGGCAGTGGTAGAGTTCTTGGCTAACCTGCCCAGGGATCTGGGTTAACTCCTTAATACCACACACAAACAACAAAAAAAGGCCAAGATTCACAGTGTTCAAAACAACACGATAAAGCCAAGTCATTGTTTTTAAGTTAAAAATAAAATTTTTCAATTAGAAATATAAACCTTATAAAAGAAAACATAGCTAGAAGACACTTCTTACATGGGCAATCGAAGTATGTAGAACAAACGGGTGAAGATTAGTTTTTTATAGCCATGGTTAACATTGAATCCAAGAATGAGAGTGAAACCACATAGGACGGGAAGACAAAGAGCTTCATGAGCAGGAGGATGACACCCGCGGCAGGGTTGTGTGGGATGTTCACATGAACGTTTCTTATGCCTCGAGAACAGCATCGAGATGTTCTACAAACATACATCCTATGTCGTCCTGTAGGACTCTGTCTCTGCTTCAGAAGAGTCATTTATCTCATACATTTTTGGAATTTAATTATTCCATTTGGAAATTAACCTCAAATCTTTGTGAACCTCCCCAACAATCTGCTTCTCTTTTCATTTTGCATTCTACAGTGTTTCCTAGAAACAGTCTTTAGCATGTGGAGGTTTAAATAGACATTTTAATCATAGCCAGAGTAATAATTAACTAATGCGCTTTTGAAAAAAAATCCCAAATATAAATTATTACCATTCCAGAAGAAATTAACCATTAGATTTAATTTGAAATTTTCATGTGGTTCATGTTAATCTGTAATTTTTTAAAATAAAAATCAAAAGTACATTTTGCTTCTACAATATCTCATAGTATCAAACCACCTTAGAATAATCTCACTTAGTAAATAACTACATAAAATGTTCAGATGTTTTTAATGATTTGCTTACTGACTGTTATCACTTTATTTTTTTAATGGGAATTGTACTAATGACCCGAGAATCACATTTCAGCTGAGGTTGACCTGGTGGAAATTCAGAAAGGAAAATGAACAACCATGGGAAGATAGCATGTCCGCGTCCATTCTTTTGTTCCAACTGGGTTGGAGATGTCCCTGGGGACACATGAGTTAAGTAAAAAGTCAAGCAGAAACTGCTCCTGCATTTGCAGTATTTGGCTTCTTAACCATTCTTTGTGTCTTCTTGACCATGAGATTTTGCAGGTCACTCAGGTGAAAGCGACCCCTTGAAAGGTCAGCGTCAGAACACCTAAGAAGCATTTTGATAATATCCTCCCAAACTACAGGGATTCGATGACAGCTATTTTATTGTGTTGACCCCTCAACACACAGAGAGTAGATGCATTCAAATGTCAAGTGCCTGCTAACAAAGGCCAGCTTAGTCTTGAGTGGCTGTACTTGAACCCCTTTAAAAAGACACCTCACTATCAGAGGTCCATGCTCAAGTATTTTTCCTGTGTTATTATGGCTACCGTATTTTTAAAATCCTTAAGACATAGTCAAGCTTATTCTAAATAGCCAGTAAGGTTTATTGACTATAAGATGCAAAAAAAATGTTTGTTATCAATGTAATTTCAAGATGACTAAACAATAATCACACAATGTTCAACAAAATTACATGATCACCACACACAGAAATCATCCTAAAAACAAACCCCATTTGTTGGGTCTTACCAAGTAAATCATTGATACTTTCCTCAGAAATTGTGATGGAAACCATTTGGTTTTGTAAATGAGTAAAGAGATTCTCAGAAAATAAGAGTAATTCATTTAAGGCACTAAGGTGAGCTAAGTTTTTTCATGCTTGGAATAGGTTGGGTACACTGCTGCTAAAAAGAAAAAAAAGTAGCAAAAGAGTATAGAGGATGTGTAAGATATCTAAGAATAACATCATTTATAGTATTTTATAGCTATATTATTCATTATTTAATATGAATTTCTCAGACAGGTATGTATACATGGTTATTAATAATGTATGCAAAGTAATATATGTATATATTTCAGTATCTACTATGTAATTTACATATAGCAATATATTAGCACATATATTATTATATGTAAGCACATTCAATATATATAATACTAGAAAAATAAAACACTAGGGTGTTGATACCTATCTTGTTTACATTAAACTCTATGATAGTATGTGAAAACAGGTAAGCCTGATTTTGAGGGAGAGGTAGGGTTTTCTGAAAGAAAAACAGTTTACTTATTGATTAGTAAATACGCTGAAGTTATAGAACTGATACCCAGCTCTCCTAAATTTCAGTTTTATGCTTGCTTTCCATTTAGTTGTGCTACTTAGGTTAGATTTATCTATTTCTGAATATGAACTACATATTCCCAACTAAGTTTAATAATGAATAGTTGCCTACTATTTTGCTACTATTTTCAACTGTGAATTGAAATGATTTGGTCTTTAAATTGGCTTGCAATCTCCAGAAGTCATTCAAAGGTCAACATTAACTTACATCTTTATTATATTGTTTCTTAGATGGAAACTTTTTAAAGCCTATTGCAGACAGTGACTGAATGGAAGGAAGGAAGATAGACACAAGTATTTTCTAAGGAGGAAAGAAAGTTTTAAAAGAGTAGGAAGGGTAGATATAGAGAAGTTAAGACAATATAATAGGAGACACGAAAGGTCTGTAAAGAACCAGGCAGTAAATATTTTAGGCTTTGCAGGTCATAAATTCCCTTACAAAAGATACATTTCAGCCAGCTGAGTAAGGAAGGAGCTATGAACGACTGTAAACAAATGAACACAGCTACATTTCCT
>NC_022021.1:61660512-61664989 GCF_000317375.1 Microtus ochrogaster
CATACTTTCTTCACCCATTCTTCCATTGAAGGGCATCTAGGTTGTTTCCAGGTTCTGGCTATTACAGAATTACTAATTGTAGTACTTAACTCTTGTAATAGGTTATTGAGTTCCACAGGAAAAGGTTCAGGGCTAGTATTTGTTGTCATCTGCCAGGATTTTGAATGCCAACAGGAGATCTTAGTCTTGTCTAGATGAGAAATTCAATAAAGTAATCACAATGATTAAGAGCCTTTTGAAAGGAGATATATAGATGCTGAGGCATGGCCTAAATACATATACATGTGAGTGCTTAGCCCTAGACACTTGGAAAATTAAATTAATTAGACACCCCCCCTCTCTCTGTGTGTGTGTGTTTGATATTTGTAATTCTGTTTATAATAAATATGGAAGAAAAAGAAATGTCAAAGGTAGTGGATGTATAAGAGGAGTTGGGGGAGAGAAAGAGGGGTAGAAATGATGTAAATACACTTTATATACATATATGAAGTCCTCAAAAGATTAAATACGAAAGTGGGGCTGAGAGACAATTACAAACAGCGGTTGCTTTTCCAGAGAAACAAGGCTTGAGGCACAGCACTCTGATGATGACTTATAGCCTTTTCAAATTCCAGTTACTGCAATTCTCCCCAAGCTCCCTTCTGGCCTCTGCAATCACCAAAACATGCATGTGATGGACTGACATACATGAAGTCAACACACCCAAACATAAAATAGAGAGGACTGGGAGATAAAGAAAGGAGGTGTGGGGGGGGGAGGGGGAGACAGAGAGACAGAGAGCTTAAAACATGACATTGCCTGCCTTGTCGATTTATGTTTATTGACTGCCTCTCAAATCAATAACCACCCTTCAGTTGAGTGTGTAGCAAGAATCACCTATGACAACAGCACAATACTTATAGAGTTAAAATTGTGTATTTATATGTATTTTCCCAATATTCAGAATAAAGGATTTTTTTACATAGCATAAAGAATATGCGCTTGCAACAGGCAAGAAATATTAAATTTACTACCTAAAGTATAGTTTGTTCTAAAAGTAAAGACTGCAAACTACTACCTACTCATCACAAGCTGTCCTAAGTTAACAGTGATGAAACCTTGCGCTTTCCCTTCGGCACACACCACAAGAATTATTTTTTGCATTAGCTCCATACCATGCAAGTCGAGCAATATTCAAAATGCACTTTCATTTTTTTCCACTTTTGACCTTAGAGCTGCATTTTCACTTCTTCATCTTTCTGACCCCTCGCAACCCTTCCATCGGCTGTGCACTTGTCATAGAATCCACCAAAGCTGCTCTCTTTTCTCCAAGGAGACAGCTGTTCGCTCCTGACAATCTTTTGCCCCAAGCACTGACAACTAGAACTTGCTTCTAATGTGGTTACAAATCTTGTCCCAGCTGGTGGCTCCTTTTCAACAATGAAGGTTACTATGAGCCCCATGATAGCACTTAGGATTGAAACTCCACTCTTCAGCACTTCAGGCTCCATCTGGTAGCCCTTTAACCCTTTATGTGGTGCTGCACAGCCTCTCAAACATATGCCTGCTGTGATATTTAGAACGTGTATGATCTTAGTATAAATATATATAATATATAATTTATATCTGGTCTGAGTCTTACAAACTGCCTTATAGAGAACAAGATACAAGTGGAAAAAAAATCACCTTACTATTTTATTTTTTTCTAATGTCTTTGAGCTTGTTCAGTGAAGAGTTTCAACATTCAGATATACACTTTATTTTAGGGTTCACCCTACCTACCTGATTCAAATCGGAAATGTGCAGCAATTTATCAAATACCAATTCTCCTGTAACACTTGGAGCCATGCGTCTGTCAACGTTGAGCTCACCCGCTTACTAAAATGCAGGAACCAGCTAAATAGAAGCTGCTTGCCTGACAGTATGAATAGGGTTTTTGCATTCTCTGCACAGTTGTCAATAAAAAACCTTCTATCTGTTAAACCTAATCACTTTAAAATGCAGTTTTCACTTACATATCAATAATTCATTTTCTGCCTAGAAATTTAGCAGCATTATGAAGCACAATTTATATTTTTCATATATTAATTAAAAATCCATTTTCATTGTATAATCTGGCAAATTTGAAGCACTGATTTTGGGGAAAATGCCATTAAATATTACTATATTTTAAAGAATAAGTATCACAGTTGATGAAATAAGTTGAGATATATTTTATTTTATATTTACTTTGAGATTTTAATAAGTAAAAAGCTAGCAAAAGATGTTAATGATACATTCACTAGAGTTGAAAAATAAGATTTTAATGCTGAAAAACAAGACTTTTTCATATATATATATATATATATATATATATATATATATATATATATTCAATTTTGCCATAAAGGTTGCTTGAAAACTGTTTTAAATTGAAGTTAACACAAAAGTAATTGAGATTTAACTAAAAAATAATTTAGAATCTGTAAGTGAATACTGTTTGTCTTGGTCAGGAGAGCAACTTTTTGAACCTTCAAAATCACCAATGCCTAATTGTATAATTTCCTTTTCAATAATTGCTTTACATGTGGAAAGCACCTTGTACACATAAATGTGTGTGCAAAGTTTTTAATAGCACATATTTTTATACCAAGGCATATCAAGGAAAAGAATGAAAATAGGTTATTAATCTTAAATTATTTGAAAAATATAAGTTAATTGTAATTGTAACCTTACTTAAATAATGAAATAAGGGAAAGTTAATGGATTAGGGGAAAAACATGGTTATAATAGTAGCCTGTGTTTTAACAAAGCAATTTTATTTTGTCAGTAATAGAAATTGCCACTTGCATGTCCATTCCTTTCACCTTGCATACACAACACCTAAGATGCTTCACAAAGATATAAAGTGTAACATGACCTAGATATAAAATGTGTACAGCAGTTACACAAACACATCAGTCCATCATTGCCACTATGTGGTCTGAGCTAGAATTCACCTCAAGGGAAGGGAAATAGCAAAATAGTAAGGAAAAATCAAAACCAGGTAGTACAAGTCTGTGCTGCTGGCAATTAAGAAGGGGATTTCTTGAAACGTCCCTCTACTCTGAAGGATTCTAGCAAAATAACTTCCCATTAACATAAAATGGTTTTGATTTTTGCTCTCTATAAAGATAAAACTTAAAATTGAACGAGTTACTTTATACTTTGTATTATTCTTTTCTGCATACTATCCACAGTGCAGACAATAGCTCTGGCTTGGGCCTCAAATCTAATCCTGAACTCTACCCTATGTGCCATCACCAGAAAACAAGGACAGTGAACTCTGATTCTGAGCTAACACACTTGTTGACATCTTAAATGTTCTTTGTTTGGGTTTTAACTTTGCTTTATTTTGTTTATATTTCAACCTGATTAGAATTTCATTTCAATTACTTGGTATGCTAGTTGCTAGTTAATTTGAAGTAAGAGATCTCACTTGGGGACACTGATGGAAATTCTAAAATACAAGTGAGAGATCCACATTTTAAAATCTTGTTAATGACTCCAATGCAAATATATACACATGTCTATATATATATATATATATGTGTGTGTGTGTGTGTGTGTGTGTGTGTGTGTGTGTACAAGCATGTCATACATTATGTACACATATGTAAGTACAAACTTTTATAACTACGCGTTTGCAGTCTATGTATATGAGGAAGTCTTTAACACTAAAGAAGAAACCAGACTGGCCAATGCTATACATAATCGAAGGGGAAGAGAACTTTACACAGCTGTTGCTAACAAGTATCTAACAAGTGTGCCTGCTTAACGTTTACAGGAGAGAAATAATTTCATGTTTTGTTCATATTTAGAGCAAAGAAGCAATATGTGACATGCTTGGGAAATTTAGAATCTTCTGAAAATCATGAAAAAATTAAATGTCAAATAATGCTAAAACAAAACAAATATCATTAATTTCATCTCTGGCTTTTATTCCAAATCAGTACTAAAATTTTATGAAGTAATTTTGTTAGAAAGATTTAATTATTTTTAATGTCTTATGTATTGAAATGGGTTTCAAAATATCTTGTTTGTACACTGTGTGTGAATGTCCCTTAAAAAAGCTATTTCTCTATTTAATTAAATTCCTTAAATTCAAATCTCAAAAGTGGGTTCTTCAGCTTATAGGCATAACAGGTCTACTTTAACAAGCTTAAAACTGCCATTATAAAACGTGACATCCTAGTTCAACAGCAGAACTGGGGGGAGGGTCTCTTTTTTTAACTGTCCATTTCTTAGGCAGAAAAATGAAAGTTATGATTTCTGTTTCCTTTCGTATTTTTCCATTATCAGCAATAATTAACATTGGTTTACATGCTACTGAAATCTCACATTTTCTGTTATATTTGAGCTTTCACTATTGTGTGTTAGGACTAGAGATTTCTATGGAGATAACACAAAGTTGTTTTTGAGTATATAAACCATGGCTGTAACATCATATTCATATATATATATATATATATATATATAT
>NC_022021.1:61665089-61680302 GCF_000317375.1 Microtus ochrogaster
CGAGTGCTGGGATTAAAGGCGTGCGCCACCATTGCCCGGCTCCTTTTTATATTTTTATTTAAATTTATTTAATTGACACATAAAAGCAGAATGACATATTTTGGCGGCACTGTGAAATATTTTAACACATGTGTACAGCATGTAATCTGTAAGCAGTTTAAATTTAAATTCTCAAAAACATTTTTCTTAGTCTTTCTTCTTAATTTTCCTTCACTGTAGCTCTTCTGCCTAACTAGTGTTCTCTTCATCCAGACACTCTCTTTCTTCATCCTCCTACGCATGTCCTGTTCTGTGGGCCAGTGTCCCTTCAGAGCATCTTTCTTTGATGACTTGGGGTGGGGGTGTGGATGGAGAAGGGCTCTTTTCCTTAAGAGGCTGGCCACTGAGGGTTTGACCATTCATAGCATCTTACAACGTGTTATAGACTGTCCTGGCCTTACCACCTTCCTGTAACAAGTTTTGTCAAGGTAACTCTTGCACCAACTATAATGATAATAATCGAGGAGGAGAGGAGGAGGTGATAACTGGAGAGACAGTGGGGGTGGCCGGAGGAGTGAAAAGGGAAAGAAGGGTAAAGTTGATCCAAATACAGTACTTATGTATCAAAATCTCAAAAACACCTCAGAAATTAAATGATTAAGTATAGTTATCTTCTGAATTCTCAAAAAGTAAATACAAAGTTTTACTAAAGAGTTTAGCATGGCCTTTGGAAGACTGGATTCAGAAATATTCTAAATCTTAATTATAAAAACAGTGGTAAATTGATTATCAAAATACTTTAAATACATGAATTAAGATCTACACAGACAGGGATATGAAAATAGTATAAACAATATTTATCAAGCTCTTTCTGAGATCTTTCCTACAGACATTTGACCTAACCCTTTTCTGCAGTTGAGAGAAAAAAATAAAAGTGTCCTGTTTTACTTTAAAGGCCATTGGCACGGTCAGAAAATTCCCAGTCCAGTTACTGAGAGCTTATTCCCGTCTTTCTGTTCAGCTGTCTTTGGCTGTCTTACACCTGAAGTGGAGGCTTAAAAAAAAAAGAAACAAAAGATAGGATGGTGAGAAATAGTTGGAAAAACAAACAAACAAAATGAAGAGAAAACAACAGCCTTGGCCTGACACACATTTCAACATTTTAAAACCAGTCTTCTTGAAGTGAGGGGTGAGTTCCAGACAACAACAAACCCAGAAATCTGAACTTGTAGCTAATGCAGACATGTAGTCGGTGATGGCAGAGGAAATTCCGTGCTTGGCTTAGCTTTAGGCTTCTCGGTAGTCTTAGGATTTTGTAAACAACACGGAATCACGCCTGGAAGATGCAGCTAAATGTGACACTTCGTAGAAGGAAGAAGATTATTAGCTAAACTGAATTAAAAACTTAATTATTTTGAAGCAAGGACTAAAATGCAGATTCCACAAGCAAAAGGCAATACTTGAGCAGTTTAAAGTGTTTAATGACATCTTAGGACATCTGGCTGTCCAATGTATTGAAAAATGGAAGTTAAAACTAAAACCTTAGTATTATACCAGCTTCAGGAAATTCATCTGTTGAGAGGGGGAAACTGGCTAAAACTGGTAACATTAGGATTATTAGGTCAAACAAATGGGAATAGTAAAATATTATGTGCTACAACCCATAGATATGAAGATAAAGAAATTTTGTAACTAACTTACATGGCTTTTTCTGGGAGAAACTTCAGCAAGATTACCTTTAAAGCATATACTTTAACTGCACAGTCACAAGAAAATGTAATTTAACATTAATATATAAGTTAAAATTTTGTCTCATTTGATTATCTTTTAATAATTTCCTGCATCTGGTTAGGAATGTGTAAATACTCTGTTCTTTCTATACACAGAATGGAAGCAATTTTGTCTATCTGAGCCCTCTCTAGGCTCTATAGCAAGTAAACACTTAAAAAGAAAAACAGTTTGCACCTGGGGGAGCCTTGTCACATTCTAACAGTAAACAAAACAACGTTTAAAGGAATAACTTAACAGCTGGGAATCCCGGAGCTTCATCGCCTAGTCTATCCTCAGACTTAAGCAAAGTCTCATGAGATGGAGACTGTCAAGATCATCTGAGAAAGTTTGTCCATTCATGTCTCACAAACAGGAATTCATAAGCTTCCCCTAGCCAAGCTGAGCTCTGTGTCTCCAGGGTATCTAGACAGCCAATGCCTCTCCTTGATGTTGCTTTACAGACTGACATAACACACCTCATAAGGCTTTAACGTGCTGTGTCCTGGTTTATCACTAGCAGAGTCAGGTGGCTTATTCCTGAGATAAACCTTGTGTTCTCTGGCTTAAATAGGGCAGCCCTACTTCACTGTGGCTCTCCTCGTTCTTCAAGGGAAAAAAAATCCCTTCCCCAGCCAGGAGTCCTGATTACAGAAAATGATACCAACATACAATTACTCTTAAACCTCACTGGTCATTACATGCCATTTGAACATCAAAGAAAACGTTGAGTACTGTTAACCTAACCATGCGAACTGCAGCAAAAATTCAGAGAACTGGTAAACTTCAACATACATAATAGAATCCTGCATTGTCTTCATCTCACAGTTAAAGGAGAATTTCAGCTTATGACTAAATGCAGTCACCTTCAAAGGCCTTTAACAAGTAATGGTGATAAAACATATACAAGTTCTTAATTGCTTTAAGAACTTCATAAGCTACAAATACTCATATTGGTTTGCAATCTCCAGATTTTCCATTGAAATCTCCACATTTCTATCTAAAAAATCCATCAACTTGCTGGATATATATATATATATATATATATATATGTCCTTCTTCCCTAGTTTCCTGCCAATCATCATTTGCTTTGTGTCTCTGACAATTTGGTCCTCCAAATAATTCAAATAAGAGAAACCATACACTATAGTGTAGTGGTTTATTTTATTTTATGGTGTGTGATGTCTTTAAAATTCTCCTATATCTTAATATAGTCAGAGAACGCTTTCTTTGTAAGGTTGAACAATATCCTAGTACACACATAACACTCAGTTTCTTTGCCTATTCATCTAACAGAATACGAGGTGAGCAAGTGTTAAACAGGGCTGGTTCAAGGAAAGTAGGCTGTCTGCTTACACACGGACAGTCATTTTAACTTCCTTGCTATCTAATGAAATACTTCATTTAAACTGATTGCTGCATTGTTTAAAAAAATATAAGAAAATTTCTTTGTCACTTAAGTATCATTGTGTTAGTTACCATTATGCTCCCAAGTAATAGCTACATAAAACTAAATATTATTGCTTTTGCTCAGTCCTCTGGAATATCCCTCCCTTTTGCTCTTATGCACTGTGAGACCGGGTTTGGAGCTCTGAATCATCTGCATCTACACCTGTAGGCTTTTCCTGCCTGGAGCATCTATCTATAATTCATCATTCACATTGCTGTTTTGAGATTCTCAAAGCAGAATACTGATGAGAAAACTTCTCTAAGTTACCGGCATGTTCTTCACACCAGAGAACTGAAGACCCGGTTTGTTACAAAGGCCAAACCTCTATGTGACCAGGTGTCAAGTCTCTCCAGCGTCTACCACCTTGCCAAGTGTGCCTAGAACCCATAGCCTAGCTTTCTCTGAAATCTTGCAGTGTCTTTTACATTTTTGTTCTTTTAAATCCTAACCTACTTGTCTGAGATGTACTTCTTAGTGTCCCTCTTTTCCCTTTGTACTTCAAGTTCTTCTTCTTTGGCCAGATTCATCTTGATTCAAGTCACCTCAACTTCCTATTCACTCCCACAACCTTGAAGGAGGTGAGTGAAAGCCACAACTAAAAATGTGGCAATGATTTAGTGGGCTATTAATACTTAACTCTGGATTCCAGTGTAATTTAGGGCATGGGAGACCCTATTGGGTCATTTGGACCATTTCTCTTCTTCATCAAAGACAGCACATTCACAGCTCGCTAATATAAACATATAAATAAATTATATAACTTAAAGAAACATGTACATTTTGTCAAACCACTCTCCAGGGTCCTTGATGATGTGTAATGAACCTGCTTGTTAACTTAGTGTTTAAATTCCATCAATTTCCCATCCTGAGATTCAGACAGATTTCTTCCTTTTAATTCATGGAGAAACAGGAGATGGGAACCATATATTTTTGGCTTGCGGATTTAAAGAACATCTTAGTCCTTGCCTCTGAGTTGAATAATTCCAGATCTTTTCACCTTTTCCTGTAGGTCTTACTTTACAACCCATTCATTATCTTTGTGGCTGTCCTCTGAACCCTCTTCAAGTTCTCACATTCCTCTTAAGACCCGGAGTCTGCCACAGGCTGCAGGATTCCAGGAAGGATTTGACAAGTTGTCTGTTCATTAGGGATGACCTCACAGTGCTTGCAGGCTAGCTCCCAGAGCGCCATCCCGTGCCAGCAAACTTGGATATTTACCTTCCCAATAATTTCCTCATGCTCTGAGGGCTAAGGATACAACCTACTGCTATGCACCAGGGCAAATCAAAACTTGTTGATTTTCCTTTGTGCCTGAGTATAGTCAGTTTCTTCTTCCTCTTTCTTATACCCACAGCCTCAGCAGCTATTCTAATTTACCCCCACAAAACTACAACCAGTTTATAATTATCATTCATACTCACTAGTATAATATTTTCCTCAATATTGGTCTTCCAGAGCTTTTAAATAAACGACATTTGCACTGTAGAGATACGATAATAAATCAAAACAGCAATGCTACCACTAATTCTGGTTATCCTAAATGGATTATTTTGCTTTGCACTATCATTAGAGTTGGTGCTAATAACGAAGTCAGCAGTTAAGTAGTATTCACGTTACTCCTCGGCCTTTTGCAATTTCCCAGTGAATCACTTATTTCATCACCAGATTACAAAACGGGGAACATAGACCTAAGTTATTTGCAGATTGTCTCCCAGGAAAGTACCACAGACATAATTTGTGCTTGAGTCAAGAGTGACTCATAATTTATGCTTAGAATACGTACTTCCACACAGATATTGGGACCTACAGAAAAGTAAATGTACTTGGAATGAAGGTTTTGAGGAAGAAAGAGAGCTCTTCTTAGTGTCTCCAAATCTAAAAATTCCAGCGATGGAGGAAAATGGATCTGCCTCTCAGGCTGCACTGAAAACAAATCCAAGTAGAGATAAGGACGGGGAAGAGCAGCCGACTGAAGGTTTCTGTCTGCAAGAGGAATTACGGAGCAGCAGAGGAAAGCTCTGTCCAGACCTTATTAGTAGAAGGAAGCAAACGTGATGCCTTTCCTTGATAAGATAGGCAGAACTTACAAGGATAAGCTGATAACTAAAACAGCTTTAAAATCCCCTGAAGCATTTGTGTGTGTGCCAGTATGTGTGTGTGTGTGTGTGTGTGTGTGTAGCTAAGAACTGCATTAAGACTGCATTAAAATAAGCATTTTTATAAATTTTGCTCGTTAATAAGGTAGGTAATTCATTTTCCCCTATAATTATATTTCTATTAAGGCGAACATACAGACGGTAGCAATTATTATTTGATTCAATTTTCTAAAAAGTTATATTTTATATGAAAATTAGCTAGGGTAGAACACTCATATAATCTCTCAGTACTAATTGGAAGCCTTAGGAGTTAATCTAAATGTTGGAAGTGTGCTTCTGAAGCCCCCCTCCCAAATTCACTCTGTTGCACAGCAGAAAAATGCAAGTTTAGACTTTCAGAAAAAAAAAATCATGTCTTTAAATTTGTTCAGCTATTAAATGAAAGACAGTGGGTTTAAATTTAGACTTATTCAGTGGCATAAATTATCACAAATTCTCTAACTCTAGCCATTCAATGTTTGACGGTGGGAATCACACAGAGAATGGAATAAACCTTTTGTTCTGCTGATACATACAGACTAATTAAGTGCATAATTCCCAGGAGGTTTATGCATATGAAAATGACTCCGACCGTGATGATCTTGCGAGGCATCTTCTCTCCTTTCTATTAACAAATGTCACATTCAACGTTTTTAAATTATAAAACCATCTTCAGGCCTTCACAGATCTTTGAATAGTTGGTGCAATTACACCCCTTCGTCAACAAGTTCTATCAGCAATTAAATGTATTCTCTTTGCTTCTTCCAGCTTCAAAATTTAAGCATGGCTTCCTCTTCTCTCAGCCTCCTTGACTAAGTAGAGTGATGATGATATTTAAGTATAAAGTGTAAAACTCAATTATATTTTTAAATTAACTTGTGGTGATTACGTGTGGGCTACAATCTTAAAATTTGTGTTCATACCTGGCGTGATCAGTACTTGATTGAAAAAAAAAAAGAACAATTTCGTCTGCATTTCCTTGTAAAGTTAGGGTTAGCAGCTTTAGTTCCAGATCTGTCAATCAAGGAAATCAACACATGATTATTTCTGAAAATGTGGCAGGATGTGAACTGTAATCTTTATTAAGAATACAAGCCAGAACTTTCTTCCTAATTTTAACAAATGTATAACCTCTTTACTAATGAATTGACCAGTTGATTTATATCATATTTATAATTTTATACAAACAAACACAGACCTTTGAAACTGACTTCCACTTGAATTTTAATACAGAGTATTGTGCCTTATAATTGTTGTGTTTATATTGATAGTATTTTATTTGGTTGTTTTGTGCAAGTGTAAGGAATTATGATATGCCTTTTATCCAAGTTTTGAAAAAATAAATATCTTTCCAAATACCAAGAGAAATCATCTTCACTTTTATAAATCAAACAACAATGCCATAATGGCTGTTTGCTATCAAATTTCCATTAAAATTTTTATTAATAATATAAAATTATATCATTTGGGGCTAGGACCACCAAATTGATTGTCCAGTAAAATGTGGTTTGCTCTGAAACCTTATATACTCAAGAATACTAAGTGGACTAAGCATGCTGCATTCATATATTTATACATTTATGTATAGGTAACAATAATTTTTTTAAAAAAGGACTGTGAATTTGAGAGCAAGTAATGATGGGTTTACAAGAGGCTGGGGTAAGGATAAGAAGATGGAAAATAATGCAGTTAAATTTTAATTAAAATAGAAATAAATATATGGTGATGCCCATCATGAAGGATAAATATGACCTAGATATTCTCACAGTCTCTCTTCAAAGCCCCCCATATTTGTCATATCTTAATGTCTATGTTGATTGATGCCAAGTTTACCTTAAATAAGTTGAACAATATTTTTTGTGATTTTTATGCTGGGATGCTCAGTGTGATCTTGTGGAAATTTTCAAATGACCAATCAAAATGAATGTCAATTTAGTCAGTAAGAACTGGTTTGACACTTCAGCTCCAATAGCATGACTTATGGATCCATGACCCCTGTACATGTGGATAAGTTCTCAATTACAGAGAGTAGTCATTGGTCTATAATTGGGCTAATGAGGATTTCTGCTCTTCACAGGATTCACTTTAGATGACGTTATATAATTTAGTAAATATTGGGTATGAAATTATTCACAATAACCCCCATATTATACTAAATGGGAATCAAATAACTCTAATCAAATAAGAGATTCTCAGTGTTTTATATTTCCCCACAGTGGTGATACCAAACCATCAGTAATACTACCATTTTTTATAAATCTATTTTTTTCTCACTGCGTTAATGCTTTCTTCACATATATTTCACTGTGACTTCAAGGAATTCACCAAAATTGTCATTTCTACTTGTATATTAGGAAAATTACATTGATAAAAGTTTTCATCTATCATATATTAATTAATTTCTTCAGGGCTAGAAAGTTATTAGAAACAGTTTTCTACAAAGGCTGGTAGAATTCAGAGGCAATATCAACTCTGTCCCTTTCCAACAAATGCAATTTAGTTTTCCCTAGAATAGTACTCTCAGGGTTAAATTTTCATAAAATAATAGTGATTTCCTTTCAATCCTGCCTTTCCTGTGAGGAAAATGATAGAGTCTAAATACATACAAGAACTTGTAAATAAAAGGACGTAGTAATGAACAGCCCCCAAGTTCTTATCTTTCTATACAGAGCATAATAGCTCTCTCAACCTTCATCAGAACAGCTTGTTTTTACAGAAGAGGGTGATTAATACAGAGGCCCAGAACTGGCCAACGAACAGAGAATATGGTGAGGTAGGGTGCTTGGATTTAAAAGTAACAACTGGCTTACCTCACTCAGGATAGTGTTTTCTATTTCCATCCATTTGTATGCAAACTTCAAGAAGTCCTTGTTTTTTACTGCTGAGTAGTACTCTAATATGTATATATTCCATACTTTCTTCATCCATTCTTCTATTGAAGGGCATCTAGGTTGTTTCCAGGTTCTGGCTATTACGAACAATGCTGCTATGAACATAGTTGAGCATATACTTTTGTTGTATGATGGGGCCTCTCTTGGGTATATTCCCAAGAGTGGTATTGCTGGGTCCAGGGGTAGGTTGATCCCGAATTTCCTGAGGAACCGCCACACTGGGGATGTACTCACTCATATTTGGTTTCTAGCCATAATTAAAGGACAGTGAGCTTATAATTCGCAATCCTAGAGAAGCTAAATAAGGTGAATCCAAAGACAAACATATAGGCATCCCCCTGAATATTAACCTTCATCAGGCGATGAAAGGAGACAGAGACAGAGATCCAAATTGGAGCACTGGACAGAAATCTCAAGGTCCAAATCAGGAGCAGAAGGAGAGAGAGCACGAGCAAGGAACTCAGGACTGCGAGGGGTACACCCACACTCTGAGACAATGGGGATGTTCTTTCGGGAATTCACCAAGGCCAGCTGGCCTGAGTCTGAAAAAGCATGGGATAAAACCGGACTTGCTGAACATAGCGGACAATGAGGACTACTGAGAACTCAAGAACAATG
Source organism: Microtus ochrogaster (assembly GCF_000317375.1). Taxonomy (NCBI): domain Eukaryota; kingdom Metazoa; phylum Chordata; class Mammalia; order Rodentia; family Cricetidae; genus Microtus; species Microtus ochrogaster. The sequence continues at coordinate 61,673,930 of NC_022021.1, forward strand.
GCAATGGGTTTTTGATCCTACTGCACGTGCTGGCTTTGGGGGGCCCTGGGCAGTTTGGATGCTCAACTTACTAAACCTGGATGGAGGTGGGCGGTCCTTGGACTTCCTACAGGTCAGGGAACCCTGATGGCTCTTCAAGCTGATGAGGGAGAGGGACTTGATCGGGGGAGGGGGAGGGAAATGGGAGGCGGTGGCGGGGAGGAGGCAGAAATCCTCAATAAATAAATAAATTAAAAAAAAAAGAAAACTAAAACAACAACAACAACAACAACAAAAAAAACAACAACAAGAAAAAAAAATAAAAGTAACAACTGCACAATGCCTGGCAAAGATTCCCTATTCTCCCAGTCAGGCATCTTTACAGAGCAGGAAGACAGTAAGAGACGATGACAGTGGTGTTTGCAACAAAATAGTATTTGCAGAGCATGGCAGAAAGCTGCACACATGAACTGGCAGTGACTGTGGCTTCAGACCTGCACGAGATCAAAGCAGAAAAATCCCGTAATGGAGGGAGGAAGGGCTCATGAATTCACATCCATTTCTGAGGACCTATTGACATCTGATTGGAGGAATCAGAGTTTTGTTTTTCTTATTTTGTTTCTAAGGAGGTGGCTCCTGAGAGAGATCCCTGCTCTAGTAGATAGTCCTATACCCATGCATGTTTAGACAGAAATTATGGAGATTAATTTATATATGAAGTTTGGTGTGTGTGAGCTGGGCATCAGGGATGGTAGAAAGATGGTGTGCAATCAGAAGGGAGGGAATGAGTAATACATTTAATAAAGCTATATTATATACATGCAGGAAATTCTCATTTTAAGCCATTTTGAATAAAAATAGAAGATAAATTATTATATTAAATCGCAGTTGAGTTGTAAACTTCGCTTTCATTATGTTGAAGAATCAAATGTGATTCACTTAATATGTGTGGGCTATGCCTCTATAGACAGTATAAAACAGCAAACATAAGTAAGGCTTACATATTTTAAATAAAAAGAGCAATTATACTTCTATAGTTTTTCAACTCAGCTGCATGTTTTTATTTACATTGTGTGTGTGGTTGTAAATCATGCTTACTGTTTGTAAAAATATGAAATAAAATTTTCCTTGGAATCAACCTATGGAAAATAAGTTATGTTTTTCCACTTAAAATTCCTTAGTACATTAGGATAATGTCACATGAGTGTCACAGTTTATCAAGGATATGTCAATGACTTTCTATAGTCAGTATTTCTCTGCTATTTGGAAACAAGTGCCACCCTAAACAGTCACACCGATCTTTGTGAGTCAGGGATAGGCACAGCACTACACACCTGGACACTGCCGATTTCTGTGTTAGACCTCCAGCATGCCATGCACCAAAATGCTGCCTCTCTACTGCCTTCCTTTAAGGATCCTGTAAGAAAGATGTATAATTATTAACAATAACGATCATGTAGTCAGTTCTTACTAGCATTTCGTTGTGGGAGATGAATTTCTACCCAGATTCTCTTACAATATGCACTCCCTTTATTGTTATGTAATTACTTGTTTTTGAAGAGAGAGTTTTCAAAAATTAAAATCTCCCACTGTCAAACAGAATTTCCTAACATCACCACCATCCCTACAAAGCAGCATCAGCTTTTCCCAGGACAGCAGAGTTTATGTTGGCTAGAAAGACACAAGAGAGGACTTATTCGCTGTTAATAGATATTACCTGGCAATTTGGAAGGCTAGGAAATAAAGGGAGCTTGCAGTGGGTCCAGAACCGCCTTTCTCTTTGCTTACAGAGCACAAAAGTGTCATGTTAAGCCTGAGGCAGGGCTGTCTGGAATTGTGTTTACTGTATTCTTTTCAAACTGCAGCACAGAGCCTTATCACTTATCAGTGCATAAAGTCTAACAGATTGCAGACTCAAATTTCCCCTTCCAGGCAATGTTGGGTTTCACTATTGTTTGCCGTGACAAAGGTTTTCACAAATTCTACAGCTTGGATTTCTGTCTTGTTTTCCTTAGCATAACCCTCTAGGCAACCAATCAGCTTTTCAGCTGCTAGAAATGGCTCACAATGTTACTACAAAAGCAGCATTTAAAATTCCATGTCTTGCTTTTGACTCTTTCTCTTCCAGGAAAAAAAAAAAGATGCTGGTCTTTTCGGTTACAGCAAAAAGAAGATGCAATTAAATATTGCCTACAGAAATGACCCTATCCTATAGCAATACTGACGAATATCTTGCATATCACCATAGAAGCTTCATCTGGGGATGGATGGAGATAGAGACAGAGACCCACACTGAAGCACTGGACTGAGCTCCCAAGGTCTCAATGAGGAGCAGAAGGAGGGAGAACATGAGCAAGGAAGTCAGGACCACGAGGGGTGCACCCACCCACTGAGACAGTGGGGCTGATCTATTGGGAGCTCACCAAGGCCAGCTGGACTGTGACTGAAAAAGCAGGGGATAAAACCGGACTCTCTGAACATGGCGAACAATGAGGGCTGATGAGAAGCCAAGGACAATGGCATGGGGTTTTGATCCTACTTAATGTTCTGGCTTTCTGGGAGCCTAGCCAGTTTGGATGCTCACCTTCCTAGATATGGACGGAAGGGGGGAGGACCTTGGACTTTCCACAGGGCAGGGAACCATGACTGCTCTTTGGACTGGAGAGGGAGGGGGAGAGGAGTGGGGAGAGGGGGAAAAGGGTGGGAGGAGGGGGAGGGAAATGGGAGGCTGGAAACTTTTTTTTTCCTTTTCTCAATAAAAAAAAAATTTAAAAAAATATTGCCTACAGCTGATATGACTGCAAATGATATTGCCTGGATCTGGTGAAAGCAAATGTGCTCTGAACCATGTTTCCTTTACAATCTTAAAGGCACTGGGTAGTAAGAGGGGCGTGTCTAGTGTAGACAAATGCAGTATTTTAGTTTGGTGGGGCCAGGGCTAGGTCTGAGCACTTTCTGGCAAGTCCGACACAGCTTACAGATTGGCAGTTGGGTTTGAGCAAAGAATCCCCACCGTTCTCATCACAGTATTAATGTTGAGATGTTACTTGAAAACTCAGAGAATCATTTCCTTCAATCTTTTCCAAAGTGAATAATCCTTTTATACCAGCTTCATAGTTTTTGTACACTAAGCCATTTTCACATCAGAGGTTTCACCTTCTTAGTAGTTCTGCATCTGTCACCTACACATCAGCTCCTTCCTGCTCACTCAGGCAAAGGTCGTACAGTTTCTTACCAGGAGTTGCATCAAGTTTCTCTTTCAAATCATGCCCACGCTACTTCAGAACACACCACATATATCCCCAATTTGATCATATCCTTGCCCTCTGAAATCCCTTAATGATACTAGGTCTCCTACACAATAGAATCCAAAGCCTCTCATGATGACATAACACATATTTCATTACCTAACTCCACCAATGATTGCAAATTTCACTCCCATGAAGCCTGATTTAGACTTGCACCATACAAAATAAGCACAGAGTGATCATACCAATTCTTCCTTGTCACTCAGATCTTTTTGGCTTTGTGTTTTCTGCTGTGCATTAAGTCTGGTATGGTGTACCATTATAGCTTGTGCTTCTAATGTCAGTTCCCTACTCGTCTATTAATTAAAATTCTTTGTGGGAAAAGTTCATTAGTATTTTCTGACAAATTCTCTGATATTTTTGCTATCTGTCTCAATCATGATTTTCACTATATCCCTGGGTTTGGTATGCGTACACCAAATAGTTGCAATTGTTACTCAAGAAACACACACACTAAAACAGGCATGGTACTAGGTTACAAACTTTGGAAGATAAGAGATTCTGACAAACTCCTCGCATGTCTACTTGTTAGATGATTTTTTAGAAGGAATATAATTGTCTTTCCATAAACACTGGCAGACTTTTGAAGATGCCTCTTTTATGTATTACATAATGTTCTAGACATCTTTATTTAGTGAAAACTTATTGATTTATCACCTTCCACAAAAATCCTTCCAAATATTAAACACACTAACTTTGTAAATATGGGCGGTGGAGAATGAAATGAAATATAAAACACCCAAATATCTGTGCTCCACAATTTGCAATTTTCTTTTGGAGTCTAATCTCAAACATTGTCAACTTTCCCATCATGTTGGTGGAATGAGGTGATATAGATGGACATCTGGGCCTGTAAACGTGGGGAGGAGGGAGATATAAACTATCATAAACAGTTTGTGCTGTTGACATAAATTCCCAGGGTCTGAGCTCTAAGCGACACATAGAACCAGAAGAGATGGACAAGATCTGAATTATGGAAAGTTATAACTAGGATCAGATAAACTAAAGTCACAAAGTGCTTATTCAAAGAAACTAGAAAAATTTAGTCACCATGAAGAGGATAGAAAAGTTTGTTGTTCTTGCAAGGATCTTGGACTTAAAACGATGATGGAAATACAAAGTACAAATCTTTAGGGAAATACAAAAGTGTGGGAAAGAAATTATTCCAAAGATGATAGTTCAGAAATTTCCAGAATTCAAGAAATAGATCTGTTTTTAATTTGAAGAGTCAGACTGGGTTCAGATTGGAAGAGCCAACAAACCAGCATGCTGTTTAGTCAGAGGATTATGACTGTGGAGTGAAGAATGGGAAAAAGTAACAGGAAAGAAAAGCACATGCACGCTCTCGAAGGAGGCACCGTTGTACCTTCTCCTGCTATAAGCTTATACTCAGTGATAACAGACAATAATAAACAACTGATGATATATTTACACCTTGAGAGAGAATGAGAAGGTACCACACGGCTCATAATCATCACTGCTAGGCCTGATGATCCAGTTTCAATTGCTGGAACCCAAATTGTGGAGAGAACCAACAGCAGGGTGTTTTCTGACTTTTAAACACCCACCCCAAATGAATAAATAGATGAAGCTTTCTCATTGGGAGAATATGAAATAGGTTTCATTTAAAGTTTACAATATAACCTGACAGTAGTGCCTCCCAGACTCACCAGGAATGGAGTGCATATGAATTCACAGAGGCTGTGACAGCGTGCACAGGGCCTACACATCTTCAAGTCAGATGGGATCCAAACACTTAGAGAGGAGCTGGACGCAAGGTTCCACTCCTTACCCCAAAGCTATTTCCAGGTGACAATCACTAGCAAGGAAAAAAAATTAGTTTTATTTGATGGAGTCTGATGGGGCAACTTATTAAGCCACTCTAGAGAAAAGGCTTTTTGCCCAGCAGTTGATGGGTAATGCAAAGTGAACTCAATAGTATTTGGGGGAAATGTTTTATTTACTAATGTATTGTTTGGCCATTTTTTATGTACTTACGGTTTCCAATTATGTGTTTTTATAAGTTTTGTATGTGTGCTTGTGTTTCTTGTGCTTTTTCCTTTTGTTTTTCTTTATGTTCTTTTGTTTTTTTAATTCTGCTTTAAATTTTGTTATTGGTTCGTGTGTTCCTTGAGAGTTAGAAAGGGATGGAGTTGTATGGGTAGAAAGATCAGCAGAATCTCAGAATGAACTACATAAAAATTTTATTTTCTATTGAAAACTAAAATTACTTGTCAGAATCTTGCCAGTGACTGTGGACCTAATTTTAAGAATTAAAATGCTAATAAAAATCATTTAAAATTATAATCTATGAATTATTCATAGTTATTCATTTTACTATAGTATGTTTATATTAGCATACTACATTAGATTTAATGTAACTCCTCTTAAATGTATGTAGAAAATATAGAAGCATAAGGCTTAAAACGAAGATGAGTGGAATGAAGTTTATTTAATCCCTAAATAATGTATAGGAATAGCTATCGTGATTTTATTTTAAAAAATATATAGCAAAAAGAGCCTTGGTGAATATTTTATGAGTTTTGCTATATGTGGCATGATATAGAATAACCCTATGATGTGGGTTTCCCCTCTGTTTGCTGTGAATACCATTGGTTTGTAAAGAAGCTGCTTTGGGTCTAGTGCAGCACAAGATGGGGCAAGGCAAAAATTCCAAGCAGATAGATGTAGAGAGAGAGTAGGCAGAATCAGTGAAATGAACAAGCATCCCCCTTCTACAACCCTATTATCCCGAGGTTTCTATGTTCTGTCCTTTTTTGGTCACACTCTTCTTCTAGTTATGAAATGTGAATATTGCTGATATGTTCTGTCTCAATAATTTGCTTTTTAGTATGCATATATAATATCATATATGATATCATATGGAATATCCATTTTGATTAGCTTAATTTACATAGATTTATTCATCATGAGTCATCTTCTCTGGTCATGATAACTCCATAGTAAGAAAATGGCAGGTTTTGACTATTACCCAGCGATGGAAATAGATTGGACAGTTTCTAGAGTGTTGCTGTCAGCATTTGCTTACACTTGAGTGTGTGTTGTGTGTGTATGTGTTTCTTTCT
>NC_022021.1:61680402-61688525 GCF_000317375.1 Microtus ochrogaster
GAGAGAGAGAGAGAGAGAGAGAGAGAGAGAGAGAGAGAGAGAGAGAGAGAGATTCTTCTTAAGCATACACAAATGTCATTATCAGGATTAAGAATTCTGGGTCAGACACTAACACTAAGTATGTTTAAGACACAGCTGGACTTTCTTAAAGTGGCTGCAGTTTCTCACACTCACCAACAGTGCATCATTTGAGAATGTTTATTTTAGCCTTGATCATCTATGTATTTAAGGAGTGTTGTCTAGCAGTTGTTTAAACACACAGGTTGTTTGGGTTTTTGATATTATTTTTCTCTGTCTTGATTGCTCATTTTACTAAGCTCAGGATTTTTGCTGTAAAGCCATCTTACTGGGAAAAAAATACAAAGAAATCATAGCGAAAAGTTGAAAGTAATTAAAATATTTGTTATAATAAAGTAGACTTCTGTTGCTGAAATTGTTGTAACATTTAGACTTATCCAGGTGGAAAATGGCATTCTTGTTAACACTAAGCCAAGTCTTAAGACATACAGTCAACCATTTTCCTGTCTGGGTAGTAAGTACTTTATCTTTTGGTCTAATGAATTGAAGAGAATCATACACATCCCCACTATACAGATTACAAGATAGAAAGTCCAGGTTTAATTACTTGTATATCATCCACTTACCATATGAAGATCATAGCCTGTGCAATTGGGCAGACTGTGTACTTGATTATAATTAGATAAGACATATTTGGCCAAGTTTAAAGGTTGCACTGTGCCCAATTCAAGCATCACAGCCTTAACTGCCAGTACTTTAGATGTGGTCTTCTGCCGAGATGAGAACTCCACAAAGATAATCAAGTTAAACTAACACCAGCTTGGTGCCCGACACATGTGGTGCCCATATGAGGAGGACAGGATTTCCATACAGAAAGCACGATGCTAGAATAGAAGTAGACCACATCAATTCATCAGTTATCTGAGCAGAGAGATGAAAACAGATCTTTCCACCCTTTCTTCTGAAGGAGTCAGTCATATCAATGACTCTTCTATAATGGATGATGGTGTCCCCCTGAGCACATATGTTGCTATTTGGATATGTTTTAACAGTTTTTATAAATTGAGAAATTTGGGAAGTAATTAGGGATTCGAAAACAACAGTAATGAATGAAATTATTGCTCAATTTGACATAAGCAAACAAAAAGGAAATTGATCCAGCCTACTAACTTTGGTCACTCAAGGGTATTAAAAGAAATCAATAATCTCATGGAAGTGTGGCATCATCAAATTTTAACCATCTTTTCTTCTTATCCTCATAATCCCAGGATACAGATACAGAGCTGTGATGATAAATTCTATCATGGAACATGACCCATTATGAGGGACATTATTAGATCCTTCTAAGCTAAAAAACAATGGTTTTGAAATTCTAGCATTTAGGACTTTGGAATAATGAATTTCCGTTATTTAACCCAAGTAGTTCATGGAATTACAGCAGATAGAATAAAATAGAGGCCCACCGTAGAACATTCAGTATTTATGGGATGACTCCATAAAATTCTATTCCTCGAGACTCAGAGAACCCTGCAGAAGAGAATGCAGAAAGATTGTAAGAGCCAGTAGAGATCAAAAGTACTAAGGAAACAAGGCTTTCTAGACACAAAAAGAATCAATGTAGATATGAACTCACAGAGACTGTGCCAGCATATGCAGGACCTATACAGGTCTAAGCCAAAGAGGGTCCAAGTACACGAGATGGGAAGTGAGCACAAGCCATCATCCCTAACATAGGAACTATTTCAAATTGATAGATACTTATGAAATAAAGATTAATTTTCTTCAATGAATACTCACTGCATATACAACCATATATGGTTTGTTTTCATTTTATCTTATTTTTTAAAATCCTATTTTATTTTTATTGAGTGAGAGGACTAAATTGTATGTATTGGGTGGATAGGGAAGTGGAGAGAATCTGGAGGAAGTTGGAGGAGGGAAAACTATAATCAAAACATATTTTATATAAAAAGCTATATTCAGTAAGATAATAATTTTGGGCATTCTGGTATATATGTTGCGCATACAACAAAACACAAAAATAGAGTTTCTTCACAAAGAACACAGCAGAGAAACTTTGCTTTCTAACACAAAAATTGAGCATGTATTAGATAAATTCCATTGCTAAAGCCTGTATGTATTTAAGTCTTCATATGAAGACAAGAATTACAGTAGCATTCTTAGGGATGTCTAGACCTTCCTCCAGCCCAGCACAAATGCTGCTTGTGGGAGCATAGAGTACAAATCACAACTTCCCCCTCCTGAGTCACCTGGGTCACAATGGGTCAAGTCCTCTGACTACACATCTACAGAGACCTCTTACCAGATCTGCTAGCTCAGTGTCTTGTTCAGATGGATATAATAAACCAGCCTCCTTCTTCAGCTCTGTACATAAAACCACTGTCTCAATTCAAATGTATAAAATAAACTCATTATGTTTTCAGCCTTCTGATGCTTCTCTATCAGAACCCATTGCTCTTCTGATCCCAGGTTTCTGTTCCTGTGTCTGTATGTCTGTCCTTTCCTCATTTGCATCCCAACAGGCACCAGTCAGGACAAATTCAAAGCCATACTGGTCTCAGCCGTTTAGTAAAATAATTGAAATGAGAGCATCTCTCAGCTGTATAATTGAGAGTTCTCTACAGAAGTTCCAATACAATTAATTATACAGATAAAGTTACATATCAACATAAGTATAACATAGTAACATATGCTGATATGTAACTTTATGACAATATGAAATAGAAAATTCTCCCTCCCTGGAGATATAATGAGTATCCTGTGGGATTTTTTAATATTTCTTCTTTTGAGAGTATGATAAAATTACACCATTTCAATATAAAAGTTTAACACAGAGGAATAAGCTTGGACTATGAATTAAAAATTTTTAGTTGAATATTGGTTTGGTCACTTCTCAACTATCTGAATTGTACGAATTAGGATCAACTTTCAGTTGCCACATTTAGAAGTGGAAATCATAATCTATATTGGTAAAAGACTTTAACTTAAGAATGAAGCATGTTGAGTGGAAGAGTCATACTGTTGTGCCTGTAATTTAGACTTCTCAATGTCAAAGGACAGGATTTATGCCAATGGTTCAATGTAAGGAAGCTCATGCACAACTTTCCCTTTAGTGCCACAAACAATGGAATCCCATAAACTGCCCACCTTGAACTCTTGCAGCGCAGATACTGTGTTATTTATTGCATGCATCTCTCAGAGTGACGGTAAATTTCCAAACTGTGGTATCACATGCACACATTATTCTACCAGAAAGCAATCGGTGCCTGTGCAGTAAAAGACTTGGTTTAAAGCAGTTCTCTCCTGTGAAATGAGGCAGTTTACATTTCTTCATTAATTCGGCCCTAAAATCATACTAATTGAAGTTGTGAAAACATCTTTATCACAAGCAAATGAACATTCAGGAATATGAAGTGTACTGCAAGCCTCTCATGGTAAAGAGTTGGATGGGAGATCTTAATTGACATAGGAGAACGAGAAATTTTCTTCTCTTTCTCACTCAACAGCTTTACAAAGCCTTTTGTAACTACCAAGTTCTCAATAATTATTTTGAGGAAGTTAATGTTACAAACCATGGTGTATGAGGTTCAGCCCTCATGTCTTTTTTCTTTATAGACATAGAGAACATTCATTGACATAAACTCAGGTTTTGTTTGTTTTCATGTTCACAGCTTGCTATGAACACAGTCCAAGCCAAAGAATATGAGGAATTAAACTTAACCAATACAACCAAGAAAATGTAGGCATAAAATGCCTCTTTCCCCTCAGAGACATTTCATTCTAAAGCTTTATCTCTCACATTGTGTCTCAATTCCTCGCTGAGATTTTCACTTGCTCTGTCACATCACCTTTTACCTTTTGCCTCTCCTTATTCAAACCTTATTTCCAGCTCTTCTTTCCTGCTGTAGCTTCGCTTATTTCTTGATTCACACTCACCAGACACACAGGAGCACACTTGCTGTGTGCATTTGTAGAAGCCTTGGATCAACTTTTGTTTCTGACAGTTGATCAGAATACTGAATGTGCTCTGGTGAATAACTAGCTTGACTTTTTTTCTCCACGATGCTTTTTTCTTGGCCTTAAGAACTATTTCTTTGCCTATTCCTTTTACGCTCCTCCTTTGCACGGAATCTCTAAATAAAATTCCACAAGTAAATTTTTGAGTCATTAGGATTAATCATGAATGAGGTCATATTGTCTTGGTGGTGTTCACTAATCTTACAGACTGTCAACCTTTAATTTATACCTGGTCTGGCATGCTCTTAAGGCATAATTTTATGTTCATTTTAAAATATTCATTCTTGAACAATTCTTATAAATTATTATATCACTCTTATCAAGGTGAATTAAATTTTAGTGGCCTATTCTTTAATTTCTTTCTTCCTTTCTTCCCTCTCAACCACTTTTGTGTGGTGAGAACTTTAATATTGTGTGTGGGGGGGTGATGGTGGCTGTCTTGCCCACCTTCCCCCCTCTCCACTTCTTTGCCCTTCTCCCCCTTCTCCTCCTTCTCCTTTTAAAATTTTGTTACATTATTGTAAAGTATTTATAAGTTCCAGTGTGCTGTGAAGTTACATCACTGTCATTGTCTTTTTATACATGATTTTATTGCTTCGAAATGCTGAGACTGTATAGCATTACAAATCTGAAATTTTCATACCATTTTTGACCTTTTTAAGGCATAATTTCATGTCCTCATTAGACACATCATATTGAATAAAGATTAAGAAATCAACAGTACACTCATGGAGATAGTGGATCACTATTTTCATTCCTCCAACCCAATAATCTGGCTTTCAGAAGTACTCTACTTACTACAGTCTCCATAAGAACAACTTCTGTAATACTGCATAGCCTGGAATGTGCCCTATCCTTTTTTAATATTTATTTATTTATTTATTTATTTATTTATTATTTATTATGTATACAATATTCTGTCTGTGTGAATGGCTGCAGGCCAGAAGAGGGCACCAGACCCCATTACAGATGGTTGTGAGCCAACATGTGGTTTCTGGGAATTGAACTCAGGACCTTTGGAAGAGCAGGCAATGCTCTTAACCTCTGAGCCATTTCTCCAGCACCTTTTTTTTTAAAAAAAATATATATATTTATTTATTATGTATACAATATTTTGTGAACGTGCCCTATTCTTTACTTTGCATCAATACTTTAATTCAGAATAATAACGTGGGGATAAATTCAATGTAAATATCTTCCATAGCAAAACTTAACATCTTTTTATGTGAAATGAATTAATTATATATACTTTTATAAAACATAATTGATTAAACAGATATTTGTACTATAATTTTTCAAACTATTTAACTCATGCTTCAATTTTACCTATGGTTAATACCTTTAGCTGGATTGTGTTTGAGGGTGGTAGCTTTCAAAAGTAATATTTTAATAAAAGTGAAAATATATTTATATATTTTCCTAAGTTTATACTAAAATTCCTTTTGTATAATTGTCATGTGTGTTTTCTCATATATATATATATATATATATGGTGATCAGTTTCCTTTGTTCTTTATTGCTCTAGACTTTGTGTCTTAGCTTCCATGAGTGATTGCTGCTAGAGTCAGGATGGCTTTGGAAGTTTAGATGGCATGAGTGACAAGGGGACAAACGGGTGGAAATGAAGAACAGTTTCCTGGAATAATAAAATAAATAGTGTCACCCTCAAAGTAAGACAGGTGTCTCCTGAGGGTTAAATAAAAATGCTTTTATGCATAGAATACTAAATATGGCATTTAACTCATATCAACACTTAAGTTTTAACATGGCTTAAGATTGTTATCAGAAAATATTAATAGTGAAAATATGTCAGATACTACTGCGATTGGGACAAAATATTACACTTTAATCATTGTAAAATTATTTTATAATCTCCTTATAATGTATAAAATATGTGATGATGCACCCATATTCTAGAAAAAGACTTATTATAAATTGTACTTAGTCCACAGTGACTTGACATAAACTTTTAGCAAAATCCTTCTGTTAAAAATAGGAAGAATTTACCTCATCCTCATGTAGTTTTCCTGTTCAGCATGGCTTTTTGGTATGATCTGGTTTTATTGAGACATAATCAGAAAAGATCAGTTGCAAAAGGAATTTAAATGTGGAAAAGGGCACCATGTCTGGGAGCTGAATCAAAATGAGAGAAGCCAATCAGGTGTGAAGCTATCATAAAGATGGGTCTGCAAGACATGGCCGTGAATGCTAAGCACACTGGGGCTCAGATTCATTGGAAATAAATTTTTAAAAGTAAGAACCCGTATTATCCGCCAAACAACATATGACTTACTTTCATGTCTTTATTTTCCGTTCTTAATTCAATTACAATATGTATAAATTGAATTTTAGTTCATAGTTTTTTGTATTTTCTCTATCTAATACCGTTAAGTGACCATCATTCACATGAGCAAATGGCATGTTTATTCTTAAAAAAAAAAATCTTTGCAAGTTGCTTGGAAAGTCTTAGATTTTTAGAGCAAATTTCTGACAGAATGCTTTAGAATTTATATTATTTAGTTCATATACCTATAGCTGAGTGTTAAATGTGCTCATTTAGCCAAGGACAAAACTAAATAAAACAGGAAGATCTTTCATTTTAGTCAGATAGTACTTTTGTGAGGAAAGAGATAGTCTCTTCCTCTCTCTGTTTCCCTCTCCCTCTAGTCCTTTCCTTCTTTCTGTTTTCTTTACCAACTGACTAAAATGAAAGATAAAGGAAAGTATCAAAATTGAAAAAGCCAAAAAAAAATAATAATAATAAATAATTAGATGCTGCAAGCAACACCATAGGGAGAATGACCAAAAGTCAGAGAGGTTTCAGTTAGAAAGTAAAATTGAGCTCGGATTTGACCCTCATAATTGTGAGTAAACAAAACTCATTCACAGATCCATGTTTATAATCAAGCAATATCTATAGGTCCCTGTATGTCTAAAGACTGTGATAAAACCTGTAATTCAAGGCATAGGCAATAGGGGTCACCCTGTGGGTAATGAGGATGCAAAGAGGAACTGGTAGAGGAAAGACTTCACACCTGCGTTGAAATAAGCTGGCAAGATGAGAACTGAAATAATGAAGGTTGGGGTTTGATGATTAAGGATGGCTGCCATAAAGAAAAAAAATCACTTAGTTTTGAATCTAAATGATGACCAAAATTAGCTAGGCAATTGAATGGTAGATACTCTAAGCAAAAGGCAAAGATGGTGAATGCTGGTAATATTTAATGTCAGAATATTAGTGCAGCATCCTTTGCGTTGTTACTATTTTGGTTACAGTAGCAAAACTGAAAGAAATGTAATATAAACGATTAAGTAGTCATTCCATTATCATTTTTCAACACTCATCAGCTTAAAAATAGTGAAAGCTATATATTCTGCTCGGAAATAATAATACTAAATGATATTAAGCACATTTTATGTATTAGAAACTGCACTAGAATAATTATCACCAGGATTTCATACCTATATTATATAAAATATTGCATGGAAAGTTTAACTAATTTACATGAAATTTCAAGGCAAACGGTTTTCAGCACAGGCTTAGTCTTATATTGACCAGACCTAAGAAAAAATTGCGATTACTAATGTTCTTTGACAAACTAAGGAAGTATATGTACACAGAATATATGCTTGTATATTTCTATAATGCTCTTTAAACCAAATAAGAATACATACTTTTATACTTTATAAGAAAATAAAACCCCGAAGGAAAATGTTTGAGAGAACGAGGACTGAGAACTATAAATATCTTCCCTTTCCTTCCCCCCTCTCTCTCTCTCTCTTTTGGTCTTTGAGACCTTTTGTAGCTAAAGTAGCCTCCTGCTGGAATGACCTGCTGGGGCACCACCATGCCTGGGAATCCAACACTGGGAGTTACTCAAGGCTGTCTGCATGGTAGGTAAGTATTTAGCCAGCTGAGACTTATTCCCAAGCCCGGATCCTCACTTCTGTGTTTTATGTCATTGAATAATTTAATCCATCTACTAGGTTATATCTAAATGAGCTTATATAATTTTAGTTTGCATAATTTTTCAATTGAAAAGTTAGTTTTAAAAATACATTGTATT
>NC_022021.1:61688625-61693209 GCF_000317375.1 Microtus ochrogaster
GGGAGGGAAATGGGAGGCTTGGAGGAGGTGGAAACTTGTTTTTTTTCCTTTTCTCAATAAAATAAAAGAAAATACATTGTATTTTTAAATACATTTTTAAGGTCTTCATAACTTTGATTACGATTCTGCTTTGATTTTTATTCAAAATGAGAAACTATATCATCTCAGCACTCTGAAATTAGAGGCTGAGAAGGGAGATTTGAAAGTCAGAGGCTATTCTGGGCTACACGGAAAGACCTTGGGTTAAAAAATTAGCAGAAAGAAGAAAAATTTAAGCAAAACCAGGAGAGAAGTGAAAGAGCCGTTAATATTTGGTGATGTGTTTGTTGGGAAGCCCTTCTAAGGAGTAATGCTTTCTTTTTAAAATATACAATCATAGAAAGACCTCTTTGTCAGTTTGTTAAGAGAACTTTTTGATTCATTTTGGTTGTCATGATTGTTCAATCTGATTGTCAATACTAACCCTGCCTGATAGCTTATCCTGGAGTTTTATCATTTATTTGGACATGTCTTTATCTCCATTACCTCACATTATGACAAAAGGTAAAAAATTTTATTGAATATGGTACAATGTATTTTTAAAACTAATTTTTCAATTGAAAAATTATGCAAACTAAAATTATATAAGCTCATTTAGATATAACATAGTAGATGGATTAAATTATTCAATGACATGAGGGAATTGCAAGGTATCACTACATTTTTGTTTTTGTTGTTGATAATGTTTTTAATAGGATCTCATATGTAGTCTTGTCTAGTCTAGGCCTCTTTAAGAGGACAAAGCCTTGTCAAGCAACTTCTACAAAGTCACACTGTTTAGAAAGTTATCAATGGTGTTTAGATAAAGGTCTTTTTGGCTGACTACAAAAACTATCACTTTTTCCTTATCTTCTTCCTTTTATTCTGTTTAGCTGATGCTTTACTTACAACATGTAAAAGTTATGTTTACCCTTTATTCTTTATAGTTTAATAAGCTAATTAGTGTGAAACTTTAATTAGAAATACTCAATTCAAAGTTTATTGTTTAGAATGGTTACTTGTTCTGATTTTTTAATACTACTTTTATGATAAATAGTTTCCGGTCATGATTTTCCACTAAAATCATATAAAGTAATTGTATAAATTATGTGCTATGTTTCCCTTTCTTTGTTGCATGTGAAAAGCCTAAAATATCTAGCAGTGAGTTTTGTTTTACTATAGGTTTTGACATTAAACTATAAAAGTATTGGTTCTGCATTGTAAATAAATAGAAATACTTTTAAAAAAAGACTCCAGATTCTGTTTATGTTTCCAAGGGTACTACTGCATAAGGTTAAAACTTGAAAGTCTATTATGTTTTTTATAAACATAGTTTTGTTATAGATACTGCTGCCCAAAATTATATCTTCAAATTTGGTATTTGAGTAAAAATTTTGTATTTGAGTAGGCACTTTAATTAATAAATCAGTTCCCATAAAGTTAATGTTTTAAAGAATCCATTAGGTTAATAATTTGTTATTAACACTTGACTTCCTAAATTAAGAAATGAACAAAACATCAGTAATGAAGATTCGTGTTTGGTAGAATATGCCATTTGAGTTGAGTTGAGCAGTTCGGTGTTAACATTTTCTTTACGTCTTTGTAAAGCAGCATCTTCAGGAAGTGAAGTTCTTTGTTCTGGTTGAGAGCATACCCAATTGTGGGCCAAGCCAGTACCTTCCTGCCCTATTATTGACCTCGACTTTGACCTGGCTGGACCACCCTGTAGAGAATGAAGGGTAATAAAGTCCCCTGCCTGACTCAAGCCTGAGAGTTTAAGCTCAGCAGAGATAATCAATCACTTACAATTAAGTGTTGTGGCTTTGTGATGTGGACATTTACTGGGGACTGAGATGAGAGCAGCAAACACCGTCATTTTGTGTGCAGGGCTGTCTCTCTGTCTCGAAGCAGGATCAAGGGCGTTTGAACTGGTATTTTAGGAAGTCTATACAGATCCAGGGGCAAGAGATAGCATCTCACAGGCAGGGAAAAGAAAGAAAGCAGTGGATGAATCACAAGAGGGCTGGGAGAGGAGGACAGACTCCCGGGAGGAGAAAGAGATTCTCTGACCAATCATGGCTGGCTCACTACAAACAAAAATTAAGAAAAAGAACTAAAATACTCAGAACTTTAATTCTTTTCATGGAACTAAGGTTGCCAACGGCTTGCTTTTCCCAGCTGTACATCTTAGTTAGAGGCAATATTTATTTCCCAAATTAAGTGTGAGAATACTACACACAGATTGCACTGGTGGTAAGATCTCTCTTTCAGGATGTTACTTCAAATGTCCTCCCTTTTCTTGCTACTGCTCTTCTTTCCCAAAGGTTTTCAGTGGCTCTCAGGGTCAACACTCACTTGATCTGTTTTTGTTTTTTTTTTTTAAATGACCCTGACTCCACCTCTCCAACCCCAATCTGACCTTTTCTTTCAACTTTACCCTGAAACCTTTACACACCTTTGTTTTATAAGTATGAAAAAAAAACCCTTTTATTTTAATAAGGAAGGAAGAAGGAATCCATGTTCCTGGCCAACAAAATGACCCCAAAGGATAGCACTCACGTGAGGAGCACTGATTGGTTTATACTAATTGCTTTAAACAGGAGAAGAACCAGACAAAGTCACCTCTATCATTTTAATGCAGCCAGCAAGAAGCAGAACAGTGTCTTTTACGGAGGTCTGAGACATTCATCAGAGAACTGTCATAGATGGATACATACAGACCCTGACTTGGAGAGAAGTGGGACATTCGCCTGCTCCTCTCAGACTGCAGTCTTATATGCTGCACTGCAGTCAAATATGCTGCACGATTTAACTAGAGACAGTGCTGAGATACCCTCTGAGGGGCCATGGTAACCGTGTGGAGAGTGGTACTCTGTATCCTTTGCCTCAGCTGAAGATGATGAGTGAGTTAGGAACTGACAGATGTCTTGGAGGACTTCCCACAAAACATTCAAAGGAATGAAATAATCTGTGGCGTTGTCACTTGATACAGATGAATGAGCTGCTCACCTCACTCTTGAGTTGTTCCAAGTATTAGATAGCTTTATTCTCAATAAACTCAGTGACCCTAGTTGCATGACTCAAAAGCCTGCCTGATATAGCGAAGCTGTACTCAACCCTTTCCCATCTTGAAGAAAGAAAGCCTCAGCCATTACTCTACGAAGAGTATCCAGACTCTCTGAGGAGATGTTCAGTTTGTCACATCCCCAGTGTACCGGATTCAGGGGACATTTTTCTTTGAAGCCTGAATGAAATGGTCTCAGACACCCATTCACAGCATCTCTGAAGCAAGTGTGAGTGTGGACAGCCTTGCTGTAACCTTGAGATGCGCCCTTGCAGGATGCCCCAAAGAATGTGATGGGAGCATACTTCTCTCCTGCTACGGCCCCCTACATAAGATATCTTCACCTCAGCACTTACAGGGCATTTTCAAGCCCTTCTGTCTGAGAGAAACTGGGTTTTGGGCACATAAATCAAAAATCTCTTACTCTCAAGAAGGAAGAATGCTGACTGCCCTATATTTAGCTTATTATAATTCAGAATGAAGAGATTATTGATTTGATTAGAATATTTGTTGATTATTTTTATGTTAGTTGTTTGTTCTTAACAAACTGCTACTTACCAGAATCTCTGTCTGCTGCCTCTTTTTACCTTAGCAAAAAACCCCAAATATTTGAAAAGTAACTTTGTAGGAAAGGTTCAAAATATGAAATGGTGTCTGAGGGCAAGGCTCTCCCCGAAAATTTTATTCAAGTTTGATACATTAGAAACAAATAGATTCTTAAACACATAATGGTTTATGTGTTATACTCATAAATAAACACATTCTGTATGGTTTATTATCATTTATTTTTTGAGAAGTATCTGTATTTCAGAATATATGTCACTAGTAGTATATTATAAAATAGAAGAGCTAAATAAAATTGGGAAAGGGTTTACCCACACAAAACATAACATCAAATCCTCTCTGTGGCAACAAAAAATACATGTATTTATTCTCTCACTTGAGAAATACTACATCCCAGCAATATCTTGGCATTTTTCTTTGTAGGGAAAGCTTCAGATTTTTGTCAATAGAGAACAAGCCTAGGATGCCTTATCTTTCACTGCTCTCCACCACCATAGTGGAAATCCCACTCAACATAATAGAAGCTGTAAAATGAAGATTGTTTAGTTTGGAAAGAAAGGGATAACTTTGCTTGAAGGCGATATGCTCATCTACACACATGATCTGAAGCAACTGAGAAATCTGGAAATTGATAGGCAAAATAGCAAGATGTTTAGATATAAAGCTAGTACATGAAAGGTAACTATTTTGTTGTGTGTTATCTTGGGAAAATAAAAGATAGCTTTCCAAATTCACTCTATTATTGAAACCTGAAAATCTGAAATTAATGTTTTCTCAGAATTGCCATGACCATTGTTTTTAAAATACTAATTTTAACACAACTATCTTCCCATTAGAAGTTTGGACAAAATATGAATAGGAGAAAAAAAGAAAGGGAGTGAGGGAGAGAGAGAGAGAGAGAGAGAGAGAGAGAGAGAGAGAGAGAGAGAGAGAGAGAG
>NC_022021.1:61694049-61736442 GCF_000317375.1 Microtus ochrogaster
GAGGAGGAGGAGGAGGAGGAGGAGGAGATGGAAGAAGGGAGTGGTGATGGAGTATTTCTTCTGTTTTTTCAGTGCTTCCTGTCCAATGTGGTGGTCCTTCCCAATCATATAACTGGATTATGAAACTTTAAAGTTTTTAAGTGAGAATATGACTGGTCATTAACTTCACAGAAAAGACTTGGAAACCAAACTCATTAAGATCCTTACTTTGTGCTTCAAGGTAAAGTTGCTGTTATCAGTTCAGCTACAGAATTATCACCAGTTTAAAGATCTTATATTTTCATACACCTTTGTATATTGGAAGTGAAGCTGTTTCATTCCTGAAATAAATAATTTTCATTTTTTCTTTAATTGTACTATCATGCTGCACCTGCTCATTGTTATTTCAATATTATAAGATAATGACCATTTATAGGGACACAAGATCTAAAATACAACATTGCTTTAAGGTGTGGGGGTTAATTAAGCTTGTAGCCTAAGAGTACTTTGTCATGTTTCAAATCTGGAGGCATTGGAAGTACTTCAAACTGATTGACAAATTAACTGACATTAGTGAGCGTTGATATACAATGTTACTGGCTATCCAACAGTAGCAGACAGGAAAGAGTGAATAGCTGAAACCTAACAGTTGGAAACTTTTCCTGATACTTATGACATCCTGGTAATTCACCTGCGAGTGATTTGTTCCTTAGAAACACTAAAGTTTTGTTAACTATTTAATGCATCATAGTGATGTGTAAATGAATCATTAAAGATGTAAATTAAAGTTTCATCAATTATGTTATGTATTTTTGTAAGTCTATGTATTGCTTCCGAAAACTTTCTATAGTTGAAAATTTAACACATAACATTGCCAACTTGAAATGGAGCCTTATTGTCTTGTAATTCTGAACAATATTACAAAACCGGTTAATTTAATCCTCAGCACTCATCTGCTTTGTACTTATTTCTATTCTTAGGCACAAATGTTTCTTTTAATATATATTACAGGGACATAAGATGTGAGCTGACTGATCACTTCTGTTGCTTTAATATTGGGTCTCATGATTTCAGACTGTCCCTTCTCTTCTACCCAAGTCTTTTGGTTTTGATGTGAGACTACAGTTATTGAATAATATAATGTAAACCAAACAAGGAGATATTATAACATTTCCATTATCCATTTCTATTCCTGTCTTTCTTTGCTTGTAGAAAAATATGGTACAAAAATATCCTGACGTAGAGAAATGGCATCAATGGGGAAATGTAAGAAAACAGAAAAATATACATGTCAGGTAGACTGACTGGCATACAAATTTTATTTTGCTTCCTTATTTTAAAGTTTAATAGGTAAACCACAGACTTTTACTTCTAGAAAGAAAAATAATGAACTAATATGTGAAAGTCAATGTGCTACAAGAATAAGAAATTATATAAATAGACAATTCATATCCAGATATAAATGGATCAGTGGGAAATAAATAAATAAACACAAATGTGGATTGATGTTATGTCAGTTAGTGAGTAAACAAGAATGTTCATATAACATTATAGAGAAATAACAAGAAATTCCACATGTAGTATGCATATCCAAAAAGACAGCATATTTAAGTGATTAAAATTAGAGGATTGCACAAACTTTGCAAAATGAAATGCCTATAGTGTTTAGACTAATTGTTTAATAAAATAAAGACACTCCATTATTTCTGTGAAAGTAAGAAAAGATAAGAGTTATTCAGAGTCAATTTATTCATATGTATAATTACAAGGTTTAAATATTATTACAGTCAGTGGAAAAGTAAAAAGAAAATTAATTTCACTGACCAAATATTGCCTTGTGAATATAAAAGTTGTAAGATGATAACCATAAAATTAGAAGCGAATAACTAAAATTCTAGGAAGAATAATTTGCTATGAATTAGGATGAGTATTTAAACTTTAAAAACAGAATAATACTTGAAAAAAATCTGAAAGTAAAATATATAAAATGCTACAATTTTTAAAAATTCCTCAAAGACAATAGATATAGTAGTCACCAAGTCAAATCTCCTTAGACAGAAAGTATTTCAAACCTAAAATCCATGTTCTATTTAGTAGTAAACCTAGAAGAAAGCTTTGTCTACAGATCACGAGTGACATCCCAGCTGCTGAAACCTGTCTGCTGAAGATGAAAGAGAAAATTTCTTTTTTCTCTTCTTTAGACTTCCTATTACTTACAAAACCCATCTTTCAAGAATAAATCATGTCATACTATGCAAATAAAGGATTATTTTTCCTTCCAAAGAAACATACGCTGGTTCCAGGCTCTGTTGGGCTAATTAGTAAACACACGATAACTATCTCTTTGCTGTGGTATTTAGAAACTTTACAATTAAACAAATAAAAGAAAGCATGTCAATTATTATTGAGTTCTGCTGTTTATTTTAAGTAACCTAATCTAAATAGAATGCATGAAAAGAGGTGTGATTAAACATGTCCATCCCCGGAGATGCTTTGCTGAACCAGGATAGACATGAAACTTAGATATTGCCAATAAAGCAAATCTTATTTGAAAATGCAGTAGAATTTGCTCTATTCGTCAGAAAAGAAAGTGTGAATGATCTTTAGGTGAGACTGGATACTAATAAATAGCTTGAAATGAGTTGTTTCCTCTTGAAAGTCTTAAATGATACGTAGTATCTATCAGATCAAAAGAATTTAGTAGTGGTTGAAACATCACTTCAGTATCTTTTTGGTGGCGCTAGAAAGAGCAGTGGGCAATTTCTACCAGTTACCGGATGGTGTTATCAAACTACACAATACACAGAGATGATAAAAGTTCTAAGATGTTTAATCATGAATCTATAGAACAGTATAATGGTTCAGCTCACTTGGCCATGTTCAGCTCATCTCTGTAGGGTCTTTCTCTCATGTTCACCTTCCACTGGCAACTTTGCTAGGGCTGGTTGTTGAAGCAATCCATTGTCACATATCTCAGAGATTATACATTGGTTTTATTGGACCCCCTCATTTCCTTTGCATAGAAACATCAGGATTTGGAATAGTTTAAAAGGGACAATGCTTGCCAAACCTCCATTTGCCCATTTGCCTGCTTCTGACACCCTAACTGAAGAAAGTGTTACAGTTAAGCTAGGTTCTGACAATTTTAATTTTTTATAATTGACCAATTTATGAAGGAACCTATCTGTCCAGCCATGCTGTCTATAGAAGAATTTATGACATCTCTCGGTATGCTGAAGAAGGAATGCTATGGAATCAGTTTTAATCATTCCATTTCTCAATAGCAACTCCTTTTCTTCAGTTTGGGTAGCTTCTTTTACAGTGGTGCGAGAGAATAAAATTTCAACATTTTACTCTTATTTCTATTAGCTGAGTTGCATTGTCTATTCCCTAAAGGTGATCTTTATTTCTGTGTTGTGGAATAAAGTTTTCCATCCCAGACACCTTCAGTCAGTATCACTAACTCAAGAGCAGTGGTTCTAAATCTGTGGGTCAGGACTTCTTTGGAAACCTACTGTCTCTGAAAATATTTACATTTTGATCATGACAGTAGTAAAATTACAATTATGAAGTTGCAACGAAAACAATTTTATGGTTTGGGGGGGTCACCACACCATGAGGAACTTTAATACATGTGACTCTGTATTAAAGAGTCACAGCATTGGGAAGGCTGTACCCACTTCTCCTGAGTACATTTCTCAGTCAGGACCATGTGATTTAGAAATAGAAAATAACAGGGTAAGAGCCCAAAATTCAAACAGATGCCAAGAATATTAGTGCTGAACATTGGAATAACAAATGGATCTAAGTTCATTGCTTCTGAATGTTTAGATAATTGAATATACATTAATTAACTATTTTAAAAGTTTTTAAGTTACATCAAGCTAGGTATAAAGAATGTTTTAACTAAAATTATAGTTTTCTCGAAATTAAGACTCTCTAGGCACCATCAAATTAATAGCAACTCATATGCATAGAAAGAGAAGTAAAGCATACCTTTAATCTTTTTAGCAGTAAGTAAAATAATATAGCTGCAGAGATTACTCATGAATTAAGAGTACTTGTGAAATGTCTCAAGTGTAATGGTTTTTTTTGCGGGGGGGGGCACTTTATCTCCACCTGGTGGTTCTTTCTGTGGAACCTCAACAGGTAAGTCCTCAGTGATGAAACTGTTTCTCTAGATGGAGGGAATTTAGAGTTGCAGCTGCATTCTGGTTCAATCTGAGTTTTCGCTCTCTCTTCCTATCCTGAGATAACCAAAGCAACATTCCAGTTCCTGCCTCTTACTCTACAGCCGTTCAGGCCTCCATGTTCTCCTACCATGATGGACTGTACCGCTGAAACATTAGCTAGTTTTTCTTTCCTGTAACTGTTTCTTTCCATGGCAACAATGAACATGACTAATACAATGTAAAAGTATACCCTTCATTACAGAGGGAAGGCAATATATGAAAACTGATGAATTACCCATTTGATTGACACAAAAATAAAAAGAACAGAGCGAAACATACTTTTTAATTTGTTGATGGAGTTTAAAAATAGAAACTATTTTACAATGACACATCAGTGGTATCTTCTGGAAGCTAAAGTACAATTAGATATTTGTTTATCTCAATACTTCTAATAGCATTAGAGAGCTAAAATCATTTAAAAATGTCAAGTCATGCAAGTATATTGATTCATGGCATGGCTTCTCTGCATCTGCATTGAATAACTTGAGGACTAAACTTGATTACTTTGAAGACCAAAAGTTATGGAAATATTTGATAAGAAGTTCAACTAAACATATGTGCATTCATAACATGTAAACCTATGGTTTTAGCTGTTACAACTGAGGTCCTATTAATAATTTTGTTAAATAGTAATAGTTTAGTTGAAATTTGATTAACCAATATGTTTTGACACTATTTCATACAACAGAAAAAAATATGCTGTAATATATTCAGTGACTTAAGTGTAAAAATACAAAGCATAAAACCCAGAAAAATACAGCACAATTTCTGATGGCTTTTGAATAGAGAAATACTTAGTAAGCTTTAAACTGCTGTAAAGAAAAGTGTTACATTACTCATTATAGATATCTATGCTTGTCAGATTGAAATGACTAAAATTGGCAGTACACATGAAAGAAATTATTGAGATATTCAGAAAGGGAAAACAAATTATTTAGTGAACATATGATAATATTCAGCTTATTACCAACGAGTGCTAATATGGAAACAAAACACTTCCCTTTGCTTACCAAAATAAACTTAATAATATATTATATAAGTCAGGCCAGCAGACACAAAACAATGAGAACATTCCCAACTGATACAGCATTTCTAAGATGAAACTTGGAAAATACAACAAAATGCTTACACTATTTAATTGTATTTCTTAAAAAGTTAAAGCTATGATGGTGTAAAAACCTGAAATATGTGCTAAAGATTTGTGATGTAGTGACATGTAACTTAAAATATATTATGCCTTCCATTAGGTCAATGGAAATTTATAATGTTCACGTGACAGCATTACTTTGGATCTTCAAAAAAAAATCAGATATACCAAGAAATCAAAATGAAAAGTAAGGTACATATTTAGTCAATTCTAGCCTAACAGATTTAAACAACCATAGTAAAGTAACTGATCATAACATTTTAAATATTTAATGATACTTTACCATGATTTTGAAACTGGGAAAAACATATTTTCTGCCATTTCCCAAATATGCTACACAGCTTAAAATTTATTATGTATATTTATATTATATTTAAAAAACATCATGTATTTATCTTATATACAAGTAAATATGTATTATATAATAGATGGATATTTATTTTTATTTATATCACTTATTATTTGTCATTAAGAATTTTTATACAATATTATACAATTAAAGAACATTCTGCATAAAAGACATAAAATGTTAATAAAAGTTGTTGTGATTACAATTCATTGCATCTTTAAACTAAATGCATTTCTACATCCATTGGTTCTAGATTCTGGGCTCCCCCTCTGACAGAAAGAATGTTCAGTGTGATGCAAATGGTAATCTATAAATACTGGTTGAAGTATACACTTGCATTGCTCTTTTCCATTTATGTGATAAAATATGACTTGATGATCATCAGGAATAGTCTACTACGGAGGACAACTGACTCGCCAGCGCATATTAATGGCTTTTTATTCCCTCGAGTGTGGTTTTTAAAATCAAGCATTTCAAGGCAACCCACATAAAACTCTGCACTGTTCTCATATCTATCCTAAAAGGTAAGGCAAACAAGCACACTCGACAGCGCTCAATCAGAATGAATAATTCATTCAGAAGGAGTGTTTTGCCATACAGGCAGCACTTCCACAAATATGGGTACCTGGACGAGCAATATATTCTATGACAGTACAAAATATACCGCAACATTGCTTCCAAATGGGTGGCAGCCATGATCTCTAGTAAAATAAATATCTGTGGCAAATGACACATACCTATTTAATGACACTTGGAGTTCATGTGAAGTTTGGCAGTGTAATAAAAGTCTTATCTCTTCCTTTCACTGTTATTGCACAGATTTAAATGGCTGTCTCAGAGGCAGTTTTACTATCTTTTGCAATCTACCCCATAAAAGTGAGACTTGATTTGCTTAGCCTGAGAACAGATCAATAAAAGCTAAGTTATACAGCAGATTAGATCACCAACTCAGAGATCAAAGATGTTAAATACAAGTTGTATAGAGACACTAGATCAAAAGTTGAGCTCAGACACACGGTACATATTTGCAGAACTCCAAATAGCCTCCTCTCTCTCTCCCAACAATTTGCCCTCAGTCCAGCCACAGCCATTTGATGTTGAATCTGAAGCCACTAACTCGTGCCTGATGGCCTTTTAAATATACATGATGCATGTAAATTCTAAAAGTTTTTCTTTATGTTGAAATTCTGAATTACCCCCTTAAAATAAAACTAAAAATAAGACTTCTCCAGAGTAGTGAAAGGCCATTTTATAATGAACTAATTTAATATTTGTGGTAGAACAAAGTGAAGAAATATGTCATCATAATTTTATTGTCTCCAATTATGTTTTTCATTGTAGACTTACCTTTAATTTTTGGTTACCTAACACCAATACTGCCACATTTAACTTTTGTAACTTTATCAAATTATAATTAGATTATTGTACAAGTATGCAAATCTAATTTAGTACACAGAAACCAAATACATTTTCTACCCACCACATTTAAAATCTGCAAAGAATGGATAAAAGTGTAAAATTCTTAAGAGCTGTTTACTACACATAAAAAGAAATCCTCATTACCCTTTGAGCATCAATTTCGTACCTTCAAATTCACTTACCTTCTTTCTCCAAGAATGCTGGTACTGAAATACAAAGAAGCAAAGACTTATGTTAACCAGATGTATTATATAGTCACACAATCATTGCCAACATGATTCTCAACATTTTAATCTTTATCTGTTCAATTATAAAATTTGCTCAATGTTATACACATGTGTTATCATAACAAAATAACATAAGGAACTCTCATCTATATCTACATAATTGAAACATACACTGGTATCTTACCATTGTCATATATGTAGTATTATATATTTTTCTTTAAGAGAGTTAGTACATTACCACTCATGTAAAGCTTCATTTAATTCATGTAATATTAGTTTTTCTGATTTATATGGATAAAGGATTACTATTAATTAAAATAATATTTCTTCAGGAGTGTGAAATCTGTACAATATTTCATAAAAGCACACAAATATCAATATATTGAACAGAAAGTGCAGCTTACTTTGCAGTCAACTGTCTTGCATGTGACATGTTGTCCTTGGCCAAAAGCAGAAAAATTATTTAGCTATAAATTCACACTTTTTCATGGTAGGCTAATATTTTCATAGTAAAAAGAAAAGGAACCATTTAGGGTACTACTTACTCTTAGGAGGCAATTAAGCACTCTGAGAACCATCTTCTTTCCTGTCATTATTTGGTCTTCTGACCTGAAAACTGCTTTTTCTTTTTTAAATCAGATTTAACGTTTATAAAATTATTTGGGCTGGAAACATAAATCCTCATGGTCTTGTGCTTTGCTACTTGTGATAAATACTACAACAGGAGGGACTGCTAGAGTTCATCCTACTTGATCTTGACCTTGTTGTATTTCACCAGTCATGATCAGACTACATTAGTTATTTGTTATATTTTGTATTCTATTCTTTCAATAAAGCCTGAGGCCTCCTGGTCTCCTTTGTTTCTATTCTGCCAAATCCATTCACGGAGAATCATATCCATCTCCAGGGAAAAGAAACACAATACCAGAGGGAAGAAAGACCCAGAACGATATTTTTATGCACTCCAGGTGTAAGTGGCTGATTTTGGATGGAGTCTGACAGTCACTGGTCATGATGCCAAACTGTGGTTTTTTCCCACAGCTTCCAAAGTCAATGCTGCTGCAGCGATGCTATGAGAATGTCTAAGGGGTGAGTTTATGTTTTTTGAATAAGTATTAATAAATAATATTTAATACAACAGTGTAAAATAATATATAGTATAAAAATAATTTAATATAATAAATAATATTATTAGTAAATAAAAATTTTCATAATTACTTAGTATTAGTCTAAAACAAACTCTCTTCTTAAGGCAAAATTTTAATGAATATTACCACAATTCCATTTTCAATTTAATTCATTCTACTTTCCTCTTTGATCCTGAATAATCAACTTGCTCTTTATCCATAAAATTAGATAAAATATTTTACTTCTCTCCTAGTATGCCGATTAATATTCATGATGTCATTGTCATCTCTGGAGATTGCACCTACTTACACACAGGTAGCCTCTTTATGGTAAGTATTTTACTAAGTTGCAGGTTTGTCTTTTCATTTTCTAAAGATGTATGTGATCACTGAGAATGTATTTCCTGGACTCGAATTGTCATTCTGGATCTAAAGTCACGTCAGGGTGGTATGAAAGGGATATAAAGTCACGGTAGGATTTACTGTCACTTAAAGTGAGCACGTATTAATACAGCACATTGAGGGGCAGAGCACTGCTTCAGAATAAAAACCAAAGCTAGATGTTAGCACCTGCGTTTTCACTACAAATAATCCACAACAACTAACTTTGAATATCCTCTGATTTCTTAGACTTTGGTTAAGCAATAATACATGGGTTGTGTTTTCTGTACTTGGGTATTAGATTTCTTTGAAGGCAGTAGTTCTCACCCGTCCCAATGCTGGGACCCTTTAATACAGCTCCTCGTGCTTTGCCAATCCCCAACCATAAAATTATTTTTGTTGCTACTTCATAACTAATTTTGCTCCTTTATGAACAATAATGTAAATATCTGTGTTTTCTGATTATCGTAAGTCATCTCTGTGAGTCATTCAATCACCAAAGGGGATGTGACCCATATGCTGAGAATCACTGTTTCAAAGGGACTCTGTCACATTCCAGCTATAGGCTAACTTGGGTTATTCTGATGTCACAAAATGTAAAGTAAAAGGACATATAAATAATCTTTATCTAGAAACTTTTACACTTAACTCAGATAATTTAAACACATATTTTGAGGGATATGTTTTAATATAAGAAAGGGCTGGAAAAATGGCTCAGGAGTTAGTATTACTTTCTGCTCTTGAAGAGAAGTTGGATTCTGTTTCCAGTGTCCGTATGGTAGTTCACACGTATCTGTATCTCCAGTTCCATAGGATCCAACATCCCCGGCTATTGCGCTCCACAGACATACATGCAGGCACACATCACATACATGAAATAAAATAAAAACACCAGCATTTTAAAATATAAGATTTTGTAATATTTCTAATTGTTTGATGAAGATGATAACAGGAAATCCTATTGCTGTTAATTATATTTCTTTGAAATTATATGTCAAAAATTTGAGAGTAGAGT
This sequence comes from Microtus ochrogaster, assembly GCF_000317375.1. NCBI lineage: Eukaryota > Metazoa > Chordata > Mammalia > Rodentia > Cricetidae > Microtus > Microtus ochrogaster. Next base: position 61,703,926 of record NC_022021.1, read on the forward strand.
CAGTCAGTTAAGTGCTTGCCAGGAAAGTCAGCTAAGGAGAATGCTTTTTTTTTAAATTTATTTATTTATTAAAGATTTCTGTCTCTTCCCCACCACCACTTCCCATTTCCCTCCCCCTCCCTCCTCAGCCCAAAGAGCAATCAGGGTTCCCTGCCCTGTGGGAAGTCCAAGGACCGCCCACCTCCATCCAGGTCTAGCAAGGTGAGAATGCTTTTTTGATTACAGTCCTGGGGCTGTAGAGACAGATAAATACTTAGGACATGATAAGTCACTAGCCTTTCCTACTAGGTGAACGCTAGACAATCAGTAATTATCCAAAACACATGCACACAAAATTAATTAAATAAATTAATTAACTAAAACCCCCATGGTGGCTGACTATTAATGAACTACGCCTGAAGCTGACCTTTGATCTCCACAAACACCATCACACATGTACCCATAAGGACATCACCTATTCATGTACATGCACACACACATAAACACAAATAATTCATAAATATGATTTGTAATGAGTCAGAAACTGACAGAGAAAATTAGATCAATTGTGTACACATTTAAATTAGTGTGAAAAATAAAACAGTTATTTACAAAGCCTGGTTTCTGCAGTTGAATACAGAAATGTAGACAAAGAATTGCAAACTAATGGTTGGACGTGTTAAGTTTTTACAAAATGTGTTATTTTATAAATATAGGACATCTAGCTGTCTAATTAGATATGACAGCCAGTAAGTGAGCTAATTAAGGAAGACTTCTATAAGCAATTAAACTCATTAAGGTTTGTAGTTATATATCTGTAACAGAATTGCTAGGTATCTACTTTAAATAATAGGGGATGAATCTCAAGATTAATTGGCATTGTAATAGAAAGCAAATCAATTAAAGTTATCAACAAAGAAAAAGCTGTCCCTGAAACAATTACTATGTGAAGTCTAGATGATGTATTTGTTGTTAACTAGCAAGACAAAAAAGATAGAAGAAGAAGAAAAAAAGAAAGAAAGCTGAGTTTTATAGCAATATAGGGTTTTGGTAATTTCACACAGACCTTTTATTTTCATTGAGTAATTATCTAGAGCATTTAAATTAATTAACTTTTATTGTTATCAGTGTTATGACTAATATGTTCCACTAATGTTATGTCAAAACTTTTACCAAATGTTGTTATTCTCCTATTCTCCATACCTTTTCCTTCTCCGTGTGTCATGAAAAGACACATGCATAATATTGGGAGCCCAATAATTTGTTTCCCATCACAGCTCTGCTTCTTATTAGGTGTGTCACTTTGAATGATTTCTTATACGACCCTCAGTTGTGCTCATATGTAAAGCAAGGATAATACCATTTATGAAAATTAAAAGAGATAATGCATGCAAAGAAATTTGCTTGGTACCAACCCAAAGTTGCATTATTATAAAAGTAAGCCATTATGGTTTTATCTTTCTCTTACTATTGTTGTGTTTTTTTTTTGTGTCTCTCTAGACATTTGAAATTAAAAATCTCAATGTGAAGAATTCATACTCAATTTGCTTTACTACAAAACCAAATTTCCTTTCGTAAAGGTGATAATAAGATTGATGATACTGTAGTGGTAATAAACTAGAACCAAAGCATTAGCTTCTCCTTTCCCAATTTTCATCTGAATAATGATCAGACACTGGATTAAAATGCACTTCGTATCTTTTAAATATAGAATATTCGTTGCTATATTTATTAAAACATCGTCGGTACTCCTAACATATTTCCTGACCTGCATAGTTTTATAGTTTCTCATCCTTTGAATTTCTAAAATTTTGATCAGTGTTATTAACTTTTTGTGATTTTAGTTTCCCTGGTTGCTTTTCTGCATTTTGTAACCTGCCAAACACTAATGATGCTATGTATTACCATCCCAGAGTCGTCCACACAGAGATGTTGCCTGTGTGTTCATCACAGGCTTACTGAAGCGTTTGATGTATCAGTACGTAGCGTGATACCCCTCTAGGAATCTTCTGTTATATTTGCTCTATGGAGAGAGCAAAGCATTAGTTTCTTCTAACTCAGAGTCTCAGGCTAGAACTGAACTTTCCATCCTCCTTCGTCAATTCCCAAAATGCTGGAAATACAAGTATGAACCACCATATTGAGCAACTCAGTACTCTCTTTCCTGAAATTTGTTTGTAGAAAAATGTTAAGGCTATGGAGTTAAGCTCCATGGGAGGGGACTCGATACCCTGTGAGAGGTCTTGAGCTTACTCCTCAGCACCAAACACTTCCAAAGTCAGATCAGGGATCAACACTGTGATGCAGAATTGATAATCGCCATCTTTGGTTTGATGACACGGGACATGATGGGGTGTGGGTGATACAACCAGAAACATGACAATAGTAAAATGGGATCCAAAAGTCATTTTGGGTCACCACACACTGTGGAGGTCTTTGCTTTGGGATATGGAACCATCCCTTACCATTCATTGCCATTGTGCCCTTAAGGGTGCTTCCATTTGTGATAGAGAAAGCAACACATCCATTCATTTATTAGTCCTTCAAATGCCATTTGAATGTGCATTGTATCCCAGTCACAGATTTTTAGGCTCCAGCTAGGAATTCAGTACAGAATCTCAGGCAATGGTTTAGTAATTTGTTCATTTCTGATGTATGTCTGAGGTAGGGACGGGAGCAACAGGGTCAAGAGAGAAAGTCATATGGATATTATGATAGATCTAATAAGACCCCCAGTAATGACAATTACAAAAGAGGGAGAACTTAATTTAGAGACCAGCAAGATGGTCTAAGTGAGTAAAGATAACTGCTGCTAAGTCTGATAACCTGGGTTTGATCCCAGGGACCTACACAGATGAAGAAGATAACTTATTCCTGCAAGTGTCCTCCACAATCATATATTCATATGTGTACAATTCTCTCTCTGTCTCTGCCTCTGTCTCTCTCTCTCACACACAAATAACTATAATTTTTTTTCAAATAACCATGTTTGACTCCCCCTCTTTGCCAGTGGTAACTGGTAATTTCACACCGCTGACAATCCATTCTGCCACATGACGTTCAATGGGAGGGGGTATTTGCTATTTTATATCCAGTGTCTATGTAACCTAGGACTGGAATTTGAACTCATTTGCTAGGGAGGCCCTAGAAACTATACATCACTGTGGCTTACCCAAGAACAATCCTTTCTCACAAAGCTTGAGGCGAAAATTCCGTGATGAGAGTGTCAGCAAGATAGGGTTCATCGGAAGACTCCTTCACACTCAACATTCTTTATTCCCTCTCTTCAAACAGCCTCTCTTTGACTGCCTGTGCTCTGAACTCTTCTTTGCAAAGATCCAGTCTCCCTGGAATAGGACCAGCCTCATATGGCTTCATTGTGTCACGGTTGCCTCTTTCCAGTCTTCATCTTAAACATGGTCATTCTGAGATACTATGGTTTAGGTCCTCAAGGCAAAAATTCTTAAAGGACAAAATTAAGTTCATAGTAGAAATTAATATCTTTTGCATTTTTCTTTCAAATTTACTTTTTAAAAAATTCTTCTTATCCCAAAATTTTTACCTTTGTCTGAAACACTAAATAATAAAACACCAAAAAAAAAACAAAACAACTTAATAAACCCTGTGTGTCACACTCCTCTTCCTCGGTCCCCAAAGATTATTATTAGGTAATACTGTAAGAGAAGTGACATATTGCCCCACACCCAGGAAGAGAATTATTCTTTCTTCATGCAGAGAAACCTAATTCTGTCACCGGAGTCATATAGATTGGCAAAATATGAGTGTGCACGTGAATCAAATAAGAAAATCAATGCATTTTTTAGCCTGAGTGTGGCTTTGACTATTAATGTCTCAGAAATATATTATTTGCCTTTTCATCAATTCACACTTGTCTTTGTCCCCGCATAATTTTTACACATAAAAGGATAAGAGTGTAGCTATTTTCTAAAGCCTTGTCCAAGTGTGTACCACAGCTACAAAATGTTTCCTTTTTTCTCCTCCTGTTGTTTCAACGCTATTTAATGACTAAAAACTGAATACCAAGGACAATCATGAGCACTTAAGGCCCAATTCATAAAAAAAATGATGCAAGCCATTTATGCACAAATGTTGCTACTTTCATATGGAAACAAGGTACATAAAGAATTCTGCTTTGTGATTCATAAACCCTCTTTAAGGTAATTTTGTTGCTCAGTTTTGTACCTCAGGAGAGCAAAGCTCCAAAAGAGAGGTAAGAAAGAAAAAAAAAAGCAGCCTACAAATGTACTTATGGTCTTATTTGCATAAAAATCACAGCAAGTCTTTTATGAAATATTAATTAAACTTATATTAAATAGATATGTGGATTGTAAATCATTATTCATGTTAGTCAATACTATAAAATAGTCACAGAAAACATTTTAATATACATAACTCTCTCCTGTCTCTCTCTCTCTCTCTTTCTCTCTCTCTCTCTCTCTCTCTCTCTCTCTCTCTCTCTCTCTGTGTGGGGTGTGTGTGTGTGTGTGTGTGTGTGTGTGTGTGTGTGTATGTGTCTGTTTCTGCTTTTTCTAAGGTGATTTGCTAGCATATATTCCAATAGAATAAAGTACTGGTCTAAATACCCAGATCCTATGTCCTGTCTTTTTTATTTTCTAGGCTGCAAAGTTGGAGACAGATCATTTTTCCCCATAATTTGCTTAGAATATGTCTGACTGTAAAAGTTGATGAGTCTGATGTTTGCCTTCCATGCACGCTAACAGTTTAGATGCATTCAAAGGGACTAGAAAAAGAAGTGATATGACTGACAGAAGGATTTTGTAGGTCAGATATGAATACGTTATTACTGGCCATGCATGAATAAGTTCAGGATGGTAATTCAAGAGCCTGACAAACAAGGTCAACACAATTTTGATCTCTTCAAATTTGAAATAAATGTGAACTTGGCATTAGTCCCACTAAATGCGGCCAGTGTCACGGTTGTATGACACCTCTACCGCCATACTTCATTTCCAAAATTACCCGAAAAGTACGAATGAAAATTGTAAGTGAAAAAAGAAAAAAAATACAATTTACTGATCCTGTGTTATTTCTTCCTCCCTTATCTGGCTCCATTCTGATAACTTTGCATTCCCAGACTGCTAATCTGGAAGTTTTTCAGTTTTTGGCTGCTTCTTCAATCTTTTTAAAAATATATTTTTTATTGATTCTCTGAAATTTTCATACATTGTATTTTAAACATATTTTCCCCATCACCTCTCAGATCCATCCCCTTTTCATCAAAGCTCATTTGGTTCATGCTGCCTTTATACTCTCGCTGTACAGCCATCCACTGGAGCATGGCTGACCTACCAGAGGTCAAACCTCAAACAAAACAAGCTCTTCCTCTTCTGACAGGAAACAATTAGCAATACATCCAATGTATACCAATATATCCTCAGTTAAGAGAGAGGTTTCTTGACCACATCCACACATCCTGATGGGATTTTTTCTGGCTTGGACTTAGACTGGTCTTGTAAATTCCGTCACAATTGCTGTGAGTTCATGTGTGAAGCCAATTATTATAACTAATTATTGTAGCTAACTAATTACAGAAGACTGTCCTTTTTACAGTTACCCACCACCTGTGGTTCTTGAAATCTTTCTTCTCCTTTCAATAATCTCCAAGTAAGTACTGATGAGACATGGAATTAATATATGGACATGACAATATTTCACGAGGAATTGGTTTAATACTTTTTCTTTTCAGCAGGGACGTTTCATTGGTTAAGAGCATTTTTTTTTTAAAAGGGCTTGAATTTGCTTCCCAGCAGTCATAAGAGTTGGCTCACAATCAGTTGCTAATCTCAACTCCAGAAGATCTACTGGCCTTTTCCGGCCTGTGAAGACACCCAACATGAACCCACAGATGCACACATGTGCACACACACACACACACACACACACACACACACACACACAAAGATAAAAATAAATTTTAAAAGAAGAAAAAAAAGGTCATAATTTTTGTGTCAGGTTGAGAAAGGTAGACAGGTTTAGCATTGCTGTCATGAGAGAAGCTATAAGTGATTGTACTGAGGTGGGATTTTCTAGGAAGATTAAGAACATTGTCTCACTAAGGGGACAATTATGCAATGCATCTCTGTAACACAGTTTCAGGTTAGTCAGGTTTCCTGGTGGATGAACTCCTGACCAGATAATTGACAGCTTCAACTGGATTAACTCCCAAGGGAGGCAATAGTAGTATGGAATGTTCTACTGATCAGATCTAGCTGATTAGATGTCATTTCTCCACCTGGAACAAAGGTGGTTTTTTTTTTGTTTTTGTTTTTGTTTTGTTTTTTTTTGTTCTTGCCATGAGGCTTAAGGAGGAACCTTTGTGATGGTACCCTTTCCAGTGTCACCAGTAAAATTGGAAGGAGAGTTTAAAGCTGATAGAGCCTTTAAGATTATTACATACTGTGTTAAACCCTGTATTAAAAGTGTTAAACCCTGTATTAAAAGAAATGTATATCCAGGCACGATTTTGCTTACCTTCTCATAGTATATTTTGTTAAATATACCTAAACTAATAAAATTACACACACACACGTATACATTTATAAAGACTTCAATATGACATGACATGTGGCTTATTTCCATAAAAGTATATCTCATATATGATGACTCAACGGTTAAGAGTACTTCCTGTTGTTCCAAAGGTCCAGAGTTCAATTCCTAGCAAGATCATGGTGGCTCACAACCATCTGTAATGAGATCTGGTGCCTGCTTGAGGAAGAGACCTGGACAGTCATCCTCATCAATTTAGGCCATGAAACCAAACATGGACAAGTTCAACAGAATTGTCATATAGGGACCACCTATGCATGCTTCTGCATTGCCAGCACATAAATTTCATTCGTTTTTCAATTTCATATTTTATACAATCATTGAAGACATGATTGAATTTAGGGGATAGATAGAAAACATTTCTACCATATAAAACCAGCCATCCACGACTGGGTGGTGGTGGCTCACACCCTTAATCCCAGCACTTGGGGAGGCAGAGGGAGGTAGATCTGTGAAAAACAACAACAACAAAACAGACATCTAATTCTAAGTTTTCTACCAGTATGACTGGTGCCTGGACTGTAGTTTCAATCACATTTTCATGCTGTAGCTTCTTGCAAGAGGACTCACAGTTAAAAATTCCCCAGTAACAAGGACATTGCAGCCACAGAAAGGAGTCCTTCCACTTTCTTTCTCTAAACTCTCTGAATGCTTTCTATTTATTGTTCTCATTACTTGGAAATTGGCTAGAACACAAATTTATTTAGTTAATGAAAAAATTGTTGACTATAGTTCTCAATATATAAAAATATAAATGAATGAGTTACTTAGTTATTGAACCCCATATCAGTATTAACTGTGGCAAAAAACCTGTTATAAGTACCACAGCTAACACTAGCAAAGGATTCCTTTGTTTCAGGTGCCATGCAGGGATATACATGATCTATACATAATCTCTTAGGCATGTTTATCATGACAGTAGCATATTTCTCCCTTTGGAGAAAAGTAGTTAGAGACTGAAGATGATTTAAAGATCACCCAGGTTTGCTGGGAAGATAGCAATAGTTGAAACTGCTGACCACAATACTACCATGATTCTCCCTAAAGAGAGAAGTCATGAACTGTAAATAGTAAAGAAGGGTTTGGATGATGGAAAGAGGAAGAAATGATGAAATTTTATCATGTCATATATTCATCTATATGAATTCATATATATATATATATATGCATATACATACATATGGCTGATGAGATGACTCAGACAGTAAATGTACTTGACACCAAGCCTAAAGATGTGAGTTCCATTCTTGGGAACATACTATTATGTTCAGTAATATATCACAATTGGTCTAGCGTTCATGATTTTACATGAGCTTGGTTCATTTCTCTCCGTAGATTTCCCCATTGTAATTTGGACCTCCCTTATGTATATATTCCCTCCTCCTTCTCTTCAACTGGATTTCTAGAGCTCAGGCTGGTGCTTGGTTGTGGATCTCTGCATCTGGTTCCATCAGTTATTGGATGAGGTCTCTATGATGACAGTTGGTGTATTCACCAGTCTGATTATACAGGTGAAGGCCAGTTCATACATCCTCTCCACTATTGCTAGGAGTGTTAGCTGGAATCATCTTTGTGGATTCTTGGGAGACTACCTAGCACCAACTATCAGTTCTTATAAGAAAAACAATTCACTGGGGCTGGCTTACTGTTTAGAGGTTAGTCCATTGTTACCGTGGAAGGGAATATGGTGGCATGCAAGCAGACATGATGCTAAAGAAGAAACTGAGATTTCTACATCTGAATCTGCAGGCAGCAGGAAGAGTGCGACACACTGGGCCTGGCTTGAGCATCTGAAACCTCAAAGCTCACTCTCAGTGATACAGTTCCTTCAGTACCGCCTCACTACTCAAACAAGGTCTACCTCCTAATAGTACCACTCCCTACTATCCTTGGGGCCCTTTGAATTTAAACCACCGCAATGAACCAAACAGCAGTCTTTTATAAAAGTTCTTTCACATTTTTGCTAGAAAGAAAGTAAGAAGATGTAGCCCCCTCCCACGCACTACCCATAAGAAAATGGCTTTCTTGCCAAACATCTCCTATAGGCAGTCATACAGGTGTCCTCAAAGCTGTGTGTGGATTTCAACTCGTTTCCATCTCTTCGTAAAGATATGTGAACCAAATCCTATATCTCAGAAAACCTTATTCATAATCCCCTCTTTGCAATTTCTCACACAATTCTGGGTTGCCCCCATTAAGGGTGAAAGGTCATTTCTTTTTTTTTTTGACTTGAAATAACTTTTATTGTTTATTACACTTTTTCCCCGTCTCTTCCCCACCACCGCCCCCATTTCCCTCCCCCTCCCCCAATCAAGTTCCTCTCCCTCCTCAGCCCAAAGAGCAATCAGGGTTCCCTGCCCTGTGGGAAGTCCAAGGAACCCCCACCTCCATCCAGGTCTAGTAAGTTGAGCTTCAAAACTGCCTAGGCTCTTACAAAGCCAGTACGTGCAGTAGGATCAGAAACCCATTGGCATTGTTCTTGAGTTCTCAGTAGTCCTCATTGTCCGCTATGTTCAGAGAGTCCAGTTTTATCCCAGGCTTTTTCAGACCCAGGCCAGCTGGCCTTGGTGAGTTCCCAATAGAACATCCCCATTGTCTCAGTGTGTGGGTGCACCCCTCGTGGTCCTGAGTTCCTTGCCCGTGCTCTCTCTCCTTCTGTTCCTGATTTGGACCTTGAGAATTAAGTCCGGTGCTCATGAAAGGTCATTTCTACTTTCTCTTCTAACTTCTAGCACCTGCTCCCTCTGTTTCAGGTTCTACATTCCATGCAGATTCTTAACTCACTGGAAAGGGTTGAATAAGTTACAAATGAATGTATATGTTTTCATAAATCTCTTCCTTTCCCTCAAAGACTACCAAGGATGAATAATCATTGAACCAAACACCAAGCCTGTCACTGGATCTTACTGTTCTTTACCTTGCAAAGACATTACTCTAGTAATGTCTTCAGTCTTGTTGATATCACACCTTTTCATTGATGTATTTTCTGCACCTGAAAACAAGCTGTTGTCTCATATTATAAAACAAAACAGAATCCATTTGCCGTCTGCTTCTTTCTGTAGTTAGTGACTATATTGCCTTACCTTCAGAACAAATCTTCAATCATCTTCAAGATCATAAAATGTTACTGGAGTTTGGCTCTACATTGTCTCCCAAAAAACATTGGTCCATGTTTGATGCTCTTAAAGATGCTTGAGTCTACAAATCATACAGACTTTTGGAAGGCCTTCCAGCAATCCAGAGAATACCCCTGGAGTAGAAAATGGGCCTGCCCTCACTTCCTTTTGCTTCACAGTTGTAATATAACACAAGTGGCTTTACCCTCCTAAGTATCAGCAGACTGGTGCACTGCCTTCCTTTTGGAACAAAGCTGTAGGATCAGTGAATCATGAAACAAAACTAGAAATATGCAAGTTAAATACTCCTCTAGTCTTTATCAGTCATTTATGGAAAATTGATTAAGACACCATATTCTATTGTCTAGTTTTATTCTCTCTTGAGACCACACTCGCCATATCTTTTTCCTGACATGCTATTTTGTTATCCTAAAACCAGATGATGACCTTGGACAACACTGCTAAGACCAATGATGAATTTTTTGGTCCTAATTTACTTAATGTAACACTGCTGTTTAATTCATCTGAGTACTAGACAGCAAACACTAGGTATCATTCTTGCTACTTTATACATTCATAGGCTTTCTTGTCATTTCAAACTCATTTTCAGTCCTTTAACTGCTAAAATTTGTACAGGATTAAAACTGCCAATGCATTGTTTTTAATTTCTGTAGTCATATTTAAATACCAACCATACATCAATACCTTAAAATTAAAGCATATTGGCATTTTTCCCTGGAAAGCATTTGTGTATCCCCTGTGTCCAGATACTTTCAGTAAATTGCTACTAGTGTATCTCATGGTGTCTCTCACTTGAAGAATCTAGTGTGTATCTTCCCTCCCAAATTCTAATCTCAAAATCATCATAATGTGTTATGGTGGCCACACCCTGATGTAAGCACTTTAATATTAGCCAATTTGAACCTCTTAGCAGCACTGTGCTCTAATTATAAACATGCTCTTCCAAATCTACAATTGGGAAAATAGAAATATTAAAAAGATAAATCACTTTTCTACAAGCAAAAGAGTAAGCTATTATGACTGTAATGCTAATAGTATGGCTCAAACCACTGAGGTCAATGCATACTTAATTTGATCATTGCAAAATAAACTTTGGGCGCCTGGATTGAAACAAAGACTCCATGCATACTGGCCAAGCACTCTGCCGTTGAACTACATCTCCCATCATGAGATACTGCATTCAAATCATTACCCTTTGCCACCTCTTTTGCATTGTGTCCTTCACATCTTCACTTTTATATCTCTTTTCTTCACGTTAAATTTCTATATAAAGTATTGCCATAAATTCTGTTAGCTCTACTAGAAATATCTACGTATATTTAGAAACTTACTGCTTTGTCAATACTTCTACCCCTGCCTTTGTCTCAGCCATCATTATTCTTGATCTTGACTATTTTATGCAATTGCAATGAGAAGGACTCAACTCAGGACCAGGCATGTGCTTGACAAGTACTCTACCACTAACCTAAACCACATCCGTCATGTGCATTATTGAAAGAGTCTCTCATCCCTCCTCTTGTTTCTGATTTTCTTCCTCTGCCTTAGACAGTAACACTCCCTTTCCTAGAATGTTAGCCATGACCTCATTTTTGAATTAAACGTCAACATATTCTCCATATACCTAATGCATTCTCATTATCTCTGCTCTCTTTTGGACTATTCTTACCTTGATTTCATAGCTCTACAAGTTTCCATATTTCTTCAACCTTCCTAGTCACATTCTAGAGTCTTTTCTTTATCCATACCAAATAGTCTCATCACCCACTGTCTCGATAGCTTTGGTTATTTTTCATGTTTATCTTTCTAGCTACTCTTTCACATGATCACACCCTTCAGGACGCTTCACCTTTTGGACTTGGTTCCTTTTAGTCTGTAATATAATGCATGGTATGTTTCCATTATTAACTCAGATTCATTCTCTTAAAATATTAGCTGCATGATGTCTCTTCCAGTCATTGTGGTGTTGCCTAGAGAGCAGGCAGTATCACACCAGTCTTTCCTGAAAGTGTGACCCAGCACATCTTCAACTAGAGAAAGCAGCTTCTTATCGGAAAAAGGTGCCATCTGTAGCTCTGAAAGCCACAGAGAAGAGTCACTGTCTCACTTCATTGTTGCAACCATTGTCAGGGGCGGGTGTAGTTGATGACTTCAGGGAGAAGCGCAGGGTCATTAGTCCTGAAAACTCCAAGGCTCTTACGAATGATCCCAAATCCCTTCTGCCTATGCCCTGTGAACAGCAATCCATGCCTGGATAGTACATCTATTTTCAGCATGAGTTCCTGAATATTTTAAGCCCACTGACGAGAACTACATCTCACGGACAGATGCCTTTTACAGTATCATTGCCAAACAGCAATGCTTCTACTTCTCCAACCACTCTGCTGTGTTGGTACAATGAGATTAGTCTTGTTCTTATGCAGCAGTTTCTGGGTCAGAGAGTCACTTTGTCCTTTGCACCTGATTATTTAAGAACTACTATTCACAAAGCTGTGGCTACCATAGATGGCAATTCTTCAGGCAGAGATAAAAAATAGTCAAAGGAAAACTTTCGTGAAATAATACACTGTTCTAGATAGGTCTAGGCATTATCGTGAAAGGAGATATCTCCTATTCAAGACTATTCAGGAGAGGAGTTAAAGATTTCATAGTGTAGCCCTCACATATAACATTGAATAGCTCAGTCTCAGAGGTGGGTGTGGTCGGGAGTAGCGACAGGTTCAGAATTGGAAATAGGACCTGAAAGTGCACGTTCAGTGCCGTGACCTCAGAGTAAAAATATTTCCATGGAAACATATTTGTTTCTTCTTATGGATGGACAAAGAAAGTGTTTTTCTAAAATGAACTTGAGGCTGGTGACAAGACCGAGAGCATGGTTGAAATGACAATGGATTTCAAATACCACATGGCCTAGTTTGATAAAGCAGTGGCAAGAGATGAGGAATGCGATGCCAATTTTGCAAGACAGCCCACTGCGTTCAAATGCTAACAGCATCTCATACAACAGAGAAGACTTTTATTAGAGAACAGTCAATAAGCACAGCAAACCACTGCTGCCTAGTTTTAATAAATTGCCACAGGCATCCATACCTTCAATAAGCATTACCTACCCAGTTCTCCTTCCCAAGAGGACAAAATATAACCCAGGAGAGACACAGAGCATGATCATACTGTGTAAGAATCATGCAGCAGAAATAGATGAACACCACTGTTCCTTTCTGTTGGTATCCTTTTTTTTTTCAAGCTGGCACCCAGGTTTTGGGATGTTGCTGCATGATTTCATGGTGGTTCTTCCCTCATCCGTGAGTGCCTCTTGAAACACCTTCATAGAGATGCCTAAAGCTGTCTGTGACTTTGTTGAATCCAGTCTCACCGACAATGAAGAATAATCCCATTGGAACATAGAAAAGTTTATGGTATTGTATGCCTGTAATGTTCAACAGTTCCTTTAAAATCAGTTTCCTGGAAATTCTCATCCAATCACTTAGTGTGACAATGAAAGCAGTCATTTGCGATGAATTTTGAATGTATTTCTACCTTCGAATGATTCTTAAGAAATCTTCAGGTCAACTTGACCATTGAAAAATCAAAAGTGAGCATTTAGGATTAAGTTCTCAATTTTTTTTTGGTTTTGTTTTGTTTTTTATGTTTTTCGAGCAAGGTTTCTCTGTATAACAGCACTAACTGTCCTGGAACTAGCTCTTATAGACCAGGCTGGCCTCAAACTCACTGAGATCCACCTGACTCTGCCCCTCCGAGTACTGGGATTAAAGGCATGTCCACTACCGGCCGGGTAAGTTATCAAATTTAAATTATCAAATTTTTAACCTCAACTGTATACTTAGGTTGTAGATCAGAAGTATACACAAACCGAATGAAATTTTCTTAATCTGGATTTTATAAATTAATACAAATTTGTTACTATATATTTTGTTCACAGACCCTGAAGGGAAATATGCAAGTGATATACAACTACAGCCAGCTAGAAGTGTCTGGAGTTTTCCTATAAAGTCTATAATCGGCATTCTTTTTACAAATTCTTTTGTTTCAAATTATAGTACTAATGTCTACTTTATCAATCATACTGATAGCTTCCATCTAAGACTTATTGTCTGCACTGTAACTTGCTGAAATTAAAGCCAACACACTCCTCACTTTTACTTTGTGGAAGAATTCTGTGTCCGGCTTTGTTTTTGGAAATCAGGGAAGGTCATGAGCTTAATTAAATGCCTTTCAGATAGCTTTCAGTGACCGAGCTGCTCTACCTTCTGGGACATTATTACATACCATGTTATACTGTTGTCTCTCCAAGAGCCACACTAACTTTGAATGCTTGGGAAATTCCTAAAGTTAAGGAGTCACTGTAATGAAGATATGAATACTATGTAGACTAGTGTTATAAAATTCCAGGCTCATAATTCAAATGTGGTCAAATGACATTAAATTTTTGAAAGTTGAAATGATAACAGAAGCTTTTTAAAAGTTAAACTTTGACGATCTATGGTGGTACATATGTGTAATTGCAATACAAAAGACAGAAGCAGAAAGATCAGTTGTTTCAACACTGACCTGGTCATCATAATAAGTTTTAAGCTCACTAGGGCCATATAGTAAGGCTCTGTCTCAGGAAACAGAAACAACAACAAAATAAATTAATGATACTAAATTATAAATTATGGTTAGATTTTAGATTTTATTTTGCTACTAAGGAAGGGTTTTTAGCATGTGGTAGAGCTATTAATTATAAGTGTTTAAATTTCTCAATATATAAGGCTCAAATGGTAGGCTTAACAAATCAAGTAATATTTCCATCATTGATTTGGTCTGTGCACATATAAAAGCATGACTAACTATTTTATTGCATACTTCTTGTTAAATGAACACTATATTCCAGGGCATAAATACACATGAATAATGATAATTACAATGTTATATAAATAATAGTATACAATTTGAACATTTCAAAATATTTGCTTACCTAATGGTGCTAATTATACCTGCATTCTTTATAACTATTATTAAAGATTTGTTAGTTGAGGTTTTGCAACTATCACCAGCGCTGTGATGAATATCCAGCATATCAATTTTCTTAATTATAAAAACTTGACACTAGAAAATGGTAATGAATATAGCATGCATCTAATTGCTTCTACACCAACTGCAGGAATATTTTATTTAAGGCAATTAAGAAATTGTGCTTTGACAGGTTTCAGATTTCACCCATCTGTTTGCATATGATTTTCTGGATGGATATATGAATATTAATAGCAGCTGTAAACAGGTGCTACAATTCTTCTCTTTGTGAAACAATTTTGTCACATGTGCATGGCCCTGGTCAGTAATGAACTAATTTTGTCTCTGTTTACTATCTAATAGCTCACATGGCAGTGACATCATTTATCCTATGGGTGGCATCTGCTCCCCATGCCATAGCTATGCATATATATATATATATATATATATATATGAATTCTTAGAAATATTTATTGTAACAAACACCAACTGTAGTAAGGGTGGGGAAGCTAGAATGTGAAAAATGGTAATTATTTTTCTATTTGTGACACAAACATGAGTCCAGTAAAACATTTTGTTTTGTAAATGCTACATGTTTGCATTATTATTTCTTTCTTATGGATTGTTTATTATATGCAGGCTTATCTATTGCATCTTTGAACTGTTGAATTCAACCAATCAGAGATGAGATTAGATGTCCAAAATTTCAATGTCACAAATTTTGCTATCAATGAGAAGAGTAAGAACAAACTCTAATGTGCATTCATCATTCCTGATCTACAAACTCATTCCACTTTTGTGTTTATAGTTCAACACAAATGCTTTTAAACACCCATATCAATGCTGATATCACTGTGAATTTAATCTTTCCATTAACTATATTATTTAGAGCCCTGTTTAGTTCTTTGCACATATTTCCTAGATCAGATAAGTTATTTAACTTGTACATGAGAAAAATCTCAGAAAAATCTGTCTTAAACACTATTTATAATACACAGAGACAAATCTGTGGTTGTAGACGCTGGAAACAAATGGTAGAAGCTGAAGTGTGGTGGAAATTTTAATTCTTCCAGAAACAGATGAGAGGGGTCTGTTAATGCTCCCACTAGAGAAGAGGTTTAGGTGTGTTCTCTAAATATTCTCTAAAGAGATCAGCGCTCTAACATTCAAAAATAACACCATTTTGAGAATTTAAAGACAAACATTTATTATCCACTATTATATGGATAATAAACTCAATTATCCTTAGAAATAGTAGCAAAAAAGAAAATGTTTACTTAACACAAAAGTCTCACTCTTCTATTGTTGAGCTTAATATTCCAGATTAGAAATTTAACTTTAAAAACACATGAAGCTAGGTTCCTGTCTTTAAAAAGCTTCCAGTCTGCTCCTTTGAAGTAACATGCATTTATAGTATGGAAATAAATAAATGACTACAGAAAGAACACACCTAATATAGATCTTATTTTTATGTACATATAAATGTAAAATTAAAAAATGTTTGAGAATTTCAGGAGATCCTTAAGAGTCTCAAAAATATATAATGTAGTGTAATTTCTACCTAGCACTATAAATAATGGCGCATAAAATATAGCCAATCAAATTAAAAAAAAAGTTTTCAGAAGAAGTACATGATTTTAATTCAAAAGGCATTATTTTTGAATAGAGGAAATATTGAAGCAATTTAAATTTTTTTCATCCTTGAACAATTAGAAAACACCCTCCCATTTCAACAATTACTCTTTAAATTCTCAAATCAATATGACACACTCCATTGGCATTCTTAAATCCTGAGGGAAGAGAAGACAGGAAGAAAAAATGCAGAGTGATTGACAACTTTGGATCAATTTGATGATTGTATCAATTTCAGATTCTCTGCTGACAATAGAAGCCTGATTGGACACCACTGACTTTATTGGGAAGTGGATGGAATATAATACACCTTGCAGTGCATTACTTGTTTGCGTTGATTGGATGAAAGACGGATTTCACAGGGAGGAGAGTCTGAAGCCCATCACTGTTGCAATTACACGGAACGCCAGTGGGCAAGGGCCCTGTTGCTCCTGCAAGCTGATCAGAATGGGAACCGTTTCCCCCAAGCTGCTGACTTCCAGAACTTCATCCGATTTCTTTTCAAGAAATTGTATTCTTTTATTCTTAAGCATCCATAATAGTAAATTAAGTAATGGACTCTCCAAAGTCATGTTTTAAGTAGATTCTTTTCTCTTTCACTGTGGTGACATCAGATAGGTTGGTCCTTGAATCACACCAATTGAGAATTAGTTTACTTCTTCCTTCTATTTTAAGTGATGACATATATTTTAAAAGCCTGTTGATAAAGCAAACCATTAACATTTTCTTTTGTAAGCAAATTGAAAACTTTGTGATTGTTGACATTTGGAGACCGTATCTTTTCAGAGATGAATTTATAACATTTATACTCCAGTATTTCATGACTGGGGTCCTTCATAAGGTATTTATTGAATTGGGTTACTAGAAAATGTAACATAAACACTTTGTAAACAAATAAATATATTTTGCAATTTGGTGCCATCAGTCTAGCTATGCGATGCTTTGGGATGATCAAGATTCTGAAACCAAACAAGAGAGAAGTAATCTGATTGAAGCTGCTTTCTCAGTAACATTTTTAAGGGAGGTGGTGGTGGGGAAAAGACAGAAATCTTTAATAAATAAATAAATTAAAAAAAAAAACATTTATCAAATCTCTCGGCTCTGGTAGGCTTCACAAAATGACAAGGCTATTTTAGAGCCATAAACCTCAATGCCTTGTGCAGTTATGGCATGCAACCAAATATGACTGAAGAGAAAATGAAGCCATAATTGACCACAGCTGCTCACGCCTAACATTTCCTAATAGCATCTTAAGATTTGTAGGTTGGTGTTCTTTCTCCCTCTCCTGTGATAGACCTCCCATGATTTATCAACTGGAGGAGTCTCAAGGTGGCTCCTGGGGTCTCCTCATGGCTCAGCATATGAAGAAGCGACCTCCCAAACCAATGATTGGTATACATTTGATTGCTATTCACTTGTTATATTCCGTTCTCGGGATGAAAGTGAAATGACAGTAATTTTCCGTGCTCACGTGCCGTTTTTAACCTGGTACAGGGCCTTGCCTTCAAATCACAGGGAAGTGCTCTGTCCTTTGGAGGTTGCTATTAAAAATATAGAATGGAACCATTACAATTTATTGGCTTAGCCTTTCCCTGCACTACTTATAAAATCAGACACTGCTTTACAAACCTTTCCCTAATGTCCACTTTCTTGGAGGTGGAGCTGACCTCATGAAGTTTACTGCTTGTCTGTTAGTGGGGACTAATTTACTTCGACTTTGTTGTTAGGGAGCCCTAATCTGGAGGGCCATCTTAAATAATCTGAAGAAAAGCTGTGTTCAGACCAAGCTGCAGACATTGGTGATTTGTAGCAGTGTTTGGAAACTTGTTCTCTTCTCCGTGGATCATACTTAGGAGATCATTTTGGGAATGTGTAGCAAGTTCATCACTCTCCGGTCCTGAAACACGCGGTACTGATGAACATTTACGTTGTAACAAAGTTGAGTGTGATTGCATCTGAAGATCCTTTTCACATGAGAAATGAAGTCCAATTAAAGCCATCACAAAATATTTGAAATAAATTTTTTACTGATTACTGTATTGCTCCATAATTAAAACTCTAGCACTGTCCTGAATATAAATACATCCATTTTTCACATTGATTTTTATTACTACATTAATCTTCAGTCATTGGAGGATCTTCAGAATAAATAAGTTACATAATTTTCATCTTTAGAGAGTGTGCATTATATTTTATTTTTGTTTAAGATAATTAATACTTATAAAATTCCATTATAATCTATTTAAAATAATGTAACAAGATTGTAAATATTTTTCTAGAGGAATTATGCTTACTATTCAAGTATTCCAGAATAAAATATTTTATAATTAGTCAAGGCTTATTCATATTTGGATAATAATAAAAAACAGTGTTAAGTATATCTTATTTTACGATACCAAAATAATCACCATGACTTTCATGTTTCATATTCATCTTAAGTTACAAAAGCTACTATAAGGCCATCATTACTAATATTAGTATTGTTAATATTTTTATTTAGTTCAATTTGTGTGAAAGGTGTTTATCATAATAAAAATATACCTCACAGAAAAACCAAAGCATTTAAGAATTCTATTTTTTTAAATAATGTTTTATTTACCCTTTGAGAATTCTATACAATATATATTTATCATATTCATTCTCATCCCCTGCTTCTTCCCGATCTCCCAGTACCTCTACCAATCCAACCTCTTTTTCTCTATCTCTCTTTCTGTCTCCTTCTCTATATGAAATCAACATGAAGTCACCAATTGTGGAGTCCAGCTTGTGATGACCAGCTTCTTCTTGGCATGGGGCCAGCCTGGAATGTGGTTAATATACATACGAACAACTGTCCATTGAAGAAAACAGGCTTTCTCTCATGCAGCAGAAAGCAAATGTTGATAGTCCCTGGCTATTGGTGTGACTTCTTCCCCAGCTCCGCTCCTCCCCTCTGAGATTCTGTTGGGCAGGAACTTGTGACAATCTTGTGCTAGCTGTCACAGTCTTTGACTTTGTATGTGTGTCTGTCCTGTTGTATCTGGAAAATGCTGTCTCCTTGGAATCATTCACAATCTCTGATTCTTCACAGTCTTTTTACCCTCCTCTGTTTTCAAATTGATCATTGAGTCTTGAGTGAATTGGCATAACATAAACATCCAATTTAGAACCGAGCATCCCAAAGTCTCTTATTCTTTCACATTAACCCATTGCAGGGTGCTATGTTAATTGTCATCTACTGCAAGAAAAATCCCTCGGATGAGGCATGAGTGAAGCACTGATCCATGAGTAGAGCAATATGTCATTAAAAAACGTTTTAACTATTTTTATTTTGTAGAATAATAGTGACATGTTTTCTCCAGGACCCAATGACCTATCTTGTCTCAGACTCTTGTCCTCGCTGTCAAGTACCAGTTCCATCTCATAGACCAGACCTTAACATGGTTACTACCACATTTGGGCTCCTTTTTCACAGGTGGACATATCTTACAGGATAGGCTGTCTTTTTAACTCCCAAGCTTCAAGCAGATAGGATTGATCAATGCATTCCTCTTTTGGTAGCAAGTATAGAATCTCCGAAAAAAGTTAAACTGAAATAAAACTTGAAGTGAAATGCTCAAAAAGCCAAACAAATATTACAATGGTGTCTGTCACCAGTAGGTTATATCAAGTGAAATAAAAGAATGTTATATCTCAAAAGTACGGCGAAGGAAATATATCACCCAGTAGGGGGAAAAACAGGTGCAAAACATTGAGGAAATATGGAACACTAAGAAAAATCAACAAAATTAATGAGTGAAAAAGAAATTCAAACCAAAGATATAGCACACACATTCAACAAAACTGTAGAAGAAACTTAATTCTAAGAAAGCTCTGCCTGCTAAAGTGTGCAAGACATAGAGAATAGGAAGAAAGACTGAACCGGAAAAGAAACTACCTGGGGAATACAATAATCAAAACAAGAAATGTACAGAACAAAGGATGCTGAAAACCTCAAGGGAAAAAGGCAAGCCTCTGATAAAGGCAGGCTTGCTAGAATAACACCTGATATTTCGATGATCCCTCTGAAAGCCCACAGGGCCTGGACTGATATGCTACAGGCTATGATTCTATTTTCAGTCCAGTCTTGTTCTGTTCCTGGTCAGGTAGACAGAGTTTCAGTGATTCTCAGCCCTGTTGTGCTGAGAAGACACCATTCCACAGCCCTCCTCTCAAGTTCTTATAATCTCACCATTCTCTCTACTACAATGTATATACCATTTGCCTTGGGCTGTGGAAAAAGTATGATACGAATGTTTCCTTTAAGGCCAAACACACAACAGTTGCAGAAACATCACACTTTGAGCATCTGTGAGTTTCTATACTGTTTTTTTTTTACTCTGGAAAGAAGCATTTGATGAATGTTGAGAGCAGCACTAATCTTTGGGTGAAATGATATGATTTAGATGTCATTTTGCTATCATGTCCATTTAACAAAATAGTAGTAGTACGTTGCTTCCTAGAACCTATGATTTTCTCAGGCATGGGATGTTGACTGGTTTTACAGTGGTACACCTGAGTTCTCCTCTGTGGTACAAGCTTTAAATACGACAGAAAGCAGCTCATTACTCTGGTAACATTCACACCACTGTCACTGTCACTACTGCACCAATGAACATATTTTGCCTGAATGGTTTTACAGATGCGTGCTTGAATTTTCTCCCCTAGCAGTCTATGGCATTAGAAAAACCAGTGAACATTAAGAAAGCTTTCAAGTCATTTCTAATTTGATTTCTATATGTCTCGTGACCAAAGTTTATGGCTGTCTTCTGCAATAGGATCTAACCAACTTGTTTCAGTGGGGAAACGAGAACAACTTCAATAACTTTACTAGTTTGAGGTCTTCTGAGAACAACTGATGAACAGTTTATGGGGAGCTATCCCGTATTTCATGGAAGAAGCAGAAACTATTGACAATTCATGGTGAGTAAAGAAGGGATGTCACTTTCATTGGTGGTCTTTCCCTTGATCAGTTTCCTGTGATGCAATAAACAATCATCCCCCATGCTTGTGCAGGTAACCTGTTTTAAAGTTGGCGTGTCAAACACACACAGCAACACCTGGAAATAAACATGAGAATGACGAAGAGGCAGGGGAGAAAGAGGTTAGTAAGAAAGAAATTAAGATTGATTATATACATACATGAAACTGTCAGATAATTAAATAAATACATTAGAATAAATTTAAATCCATAACAATATACACTTAAATTTTTTAAAGAAGTTGGTGCTTTTTTTTTTCTTTTACAAACCACAAAACCACAGATGAAAATTGAGCTCCACAGACAAAGATCTGTTATTTTTTCTACAATCCAGTTAGATTTCTCAGAATAACAGGAGCCATGATTTGGGGTGGAACCTTTTGTTTCTAAGCATTGGAGGAAGAGTAAAAGCTCATAGTGGGAGGCAAGGTATTCTGACACGTGTCTTTAATCCAAGCAATTGGGAGGCAGAATCAAGCAGATGTGTGAAATCCAAGCTAGCCTGGTCTACAAAGCAAGCTCATGGACATCCAAGGACTCATAAAAAAAAAAACCTGTCTTTAAACAAACAAATAACAACAACAAAAAAGAAAGATGGAAATTTACAGTGAGGTAGATATATATCACTGAGTTGTGTCCTTACTATGGCATGCTATTGACAAGTATTAACTTAATTGCAATTTAGAATGACCATAGGAAATATTTGCATAAATCAGGTAGTAGTATATTTATTTTAAAGTATGTGTGATACACTTAAGGAGCTGTGGATATTGATTGTTAGGGTTGGCAAGTTTCAAGCTCGTAGAAGCTGGCATCTCACGGGATTTTATGCTACAGCTTTAAGGCTTGTGGAAGGCCTCCATGATTTCTTCCAGGTCCTTCAACTAGTTTCAGGATTTATGTGTTTGCGGCCAATTTGCTTAAATTAAGCTCATTGTAGATGGTACACATAGCTATAAAATATGTCCACTACAACACCACCAGCAGCAAAATGGAGACAGAATGAGATACCCTCTAAGGCCATATCTTCAGTAACCTTCTTCAGCTAAGACCTATCCCCTAAAGTTTACATGAACTCCCCAAACAGTACTACTATCTGAGGTACAAGTCTTCAACAAATGAGCCCTGTGCAGGGCAATTCATACTCCAAATATGATATCCTTTGATCAAACAACTGAGCACTTAAACATAGTCAAACACATATAAAATTAATAATGAAATTCTTTTTTCTTTGCTGCATTAACTCAAAACTACATAGTTCTTGTGTTTGTGAAGTCATTTATGCTTTATCAACTTACTATCATGGATAGGAATCTGTCTTGTGTCTTTTCCAAATCTTTCTGTCTCCTTGCTGATTCGTTTCTGTTGTTATTGTTGTTTTGATTTACTTGCTTTTCCTGTGAATCTAGGATGTTTTCTTAAATAAAACTTTTACTGTTGCACTTGAGCAAAAATAGAATAGTCAAAAGATCATGTCTGACCTGCTTTATGTATAATTTTACTGCATAAAACAGCAGTAAGATTCTCGTAGAATTTATACTATTTCTTTTTTACTATCTAGGTAAGGCTAACATAGTCAAATAGTGAGACTGTTACCTCAATTATTGATATACTCCTTGGTTTATATGAAAGAAAATGTGAGAATATGGCTAGTGTCCTAACCATGCTCTACTTCCTTTATTTTTTGTTTTGAGTTAGTGACAATGTTTATTTCATGACTTGTATAATACCTTTAATAAATACTGTAGCTGCCTATGATACTGAATACTTTAACAGCAAGTGTCAACCGTTGCAATTAAAATAATACCTTTCTATTATTAGTGAATGTTCATATTGACATTGAAATAATTCTGGTGTCATACAGTGGAGTAAATAGAGATTTGTTAACCAAACAGCTCTGCTTTTCATGCTGCTTCTGCCATTACAAGCTGGGCGACCTGGGGCCAGTTTATTTAACCTGGTGGGCCCTCAGGTTCACTATGTGTAAATGAAGCAAAATAAATCATTTAAGCTGGTTATAATAAATGAGATGAAATAGGGAATACTTGCTAGCATGCCATACAGTAGGTGTGTAAAAGTGAGACACATGGTGAGTATCAATTATTTTCATTTTTGAGAACATAATAGAATTATATCTTTTCCTCCATATAAACTCTCTTTTCCAGATTCATGGTATGTTTTTTATTAATTATTATTATATACATATATGTATATTGTGCATATAATGTATATTTATATATATATCTTTATAAATTATATATGTATTTATATATATGTATACAAACACACATGTATATATACATATATACAGGTTCACGTGTCTGTGTGTGTGTGTGTGTGTGTGTGTTAGTCTGTATAATGTTACTTGTATTTATGTTTTCAGGGATGACCACCCAGTAATGAATAAGCAATTGGTGTTTTTTTTTCCCTTGGAAATATTATTCTTCTTCCCCTCTTGGTATTCCTTAGTTGTCCGTGGTTCATTGTGTAGGATTTAGGCATCCTGCCTACTGGGCTTATCCTCCTAACTCTAGCATGTCAACTGCTGTTGCCCTTGGTCACTCTTATTTAGGTGAGACTTCATAGATGCATCCTCTGCCATTCCTAGGAGAAACAATCACATAGCCAACTCCCACTTCCTTTGGCTCTCACCATCTTTCATCTCTATTTTCTGCAATGATTTCTGAGCCTTAAGTGCAGTAATTGTATTGTAGATATATCTCTGGCACTGGTCTCTATACCTTTGCAGTTTAATTGGTTGTGTTGTTCTGTAGTGGTTTCTTTCTGTTGCAAAGAAAAGTTTCCTCAATGAAGGATGAAGATGTGCTTCTCTGGGAGCATAATAAAAATATATAGACTGTAGCTATGGTCACGCTGATTTAGTAAAGTGGTATTTGAAGGTTCAAATTCAGGATCTATGACTTCACTAGCCCTGAGTAGTTTATTATATTTCCAGCACCAAGGATGTATTCCCTTTTGTCCGACTAGAAAGTTGCTGGTTCTTGTGGGTCTTAAGACCAATTAGAGAGTTGTTGGCTACTTACTGTCCAAGTTTGAATGCCATTTCTGTACCTTAGATTATTGTGTTTTCCTCGTTGCCGCAATGATTAATAGACATCACAGGTCTGTTGATTGCTTCAGTCCTTTGGAAGCTTGCATGGTGCCTTTTGGGTACCACTAAAGCTTATCGTCAGAGAGAAGGTTTTCAGGTGATGACAATCTACCTTTGATGTCTGTCAACAGCTTATTCCCAGGGTTGACTCAGCTCATCTGGTTCCTAGATGGGAGTCCCCTCCTTCTTTCATGACTCCATGTGTGTTTGGGAGAAGAGGATATCTTCCCCCAAATGGAACACTTAGAAGTGTTTCCTAACCAGCTGTATTTTTTCTTCAAAGAATTGTCTTTAATTCTGTATTCTAGTTTTTAATTGGATTGCTTGCTTCTTGGTATTTAGTTTTGAGTTCTTTGTATGTTCTAAACATTAATCCTCTGTCTGAAGTATATCTGGCAAAGATTTTATCATTCTGAAGACTACCTCTTCTCTCTAAAAACAATTGTTTTTGTTTTATAGAAGCTTGTTTTAACTTTCAAGAGATCCCCTTTGTCAACTGGTTTTCATATTTCCTATGCTACTTGAGCCTTCTCAGAAAATCATTACTTTGGGCTGTATGTTGAAATTCATTCCCTCCTTTTGCCTTTAGAATTTTAGAGTGCTAAGTCTTATGTTGAAGCTTTGAGCTATTTATATTTGAGTTTCAATTAAATTGAGAGATAGGAATGTTGTTTAATTCTTCTGCATTTTAAAATCAAGTTTTCTCGGCATCATTTGCAAAAGATATTATTTTTTACTGTATCATATTGGCATAGTTGCTAAAAAATCATGTAGCTCTAGCTGCATGAACTTGAACCTGGGGTTTTGGTTCTACTCTGTTACCTGTGTGTGCTTTGCACTGGAACCTCCTGCTTTTTTACTACGGCCCTGTAAAACAACCTGGATTCAGTAAGGCTCCTGCCACAGCCGACTTGTTTAGATATGACTTGGCTATCTTCGATCTTTTCTGTTTTTGTATAAGCTTTAAGGTTACATTTTATATCTGTGAAGAAAGGCCTTGAACTTTTTATTGGGAGTACAATAATACATAATTTGCTTTGTAGACCGCTTCCCCTCACCACAAAAAACAATATTCAGAATATATTTTAAAAGTTAATTAGTACTTTAGTGCACACTATTTGGTTGACTAAAGTTTTCTTGATTAACTAATGTAAATAAATTTAGATATTTGTACATATTATAATGTGTAAATGAAATGGCTGCATTTTATGTTATATATATATATATATTTTAACTTGGTATGTGTCACAAAGTGTATTTTTTCAACAGATCTCACTATGTAGCTTTGGCTAGCTTGGAATTTGCTATGTAGCCCAGACTGGTTTAGCACTCACAGAGATCTGCCTGCCTTTCGCTCTTGACTGTTGGAATTCGAGATGTGTGCTCCCATACACAGCTATCAAAATTTTATGCTGTGTATTTTTAGTATATTCTTTTCCCTCCCCTATCTTTTGTACTGATAATACCTTCCAGACATGGCATTTATTTCCCTCCATTTTAAAGGTAATTCTGATCTAATTAGAAAACGTGTATTCCTCAGTACCTCTAAATATAAAAATATGCCAGTTGCTTTGTATAAATCTATTGTGTTATCACAGCAAAAGATATACAATGGACTACTTTGTATATTAATGAAAACAGTTTAAGTGAATTTGTTTATTAGAAAACCCTACAGTATCTGTGTAGTTTCTTTAACTGTGGATGAGAATGTAGAAAGATATGCATCAAACTAAGTCCATGAGATATGAATATGGAAGCCAAATACATATGAGGTAATGAAATTATACTTGAGAAACAAGTGGTTCCTAAATGGAACCCTGGGTTTTTAAAGACAAAGGCATTCCTCATATCTATACCACTTAGATCGAGCGTTGTGAAGGTCGTCTCTTCCTTGTTACAAGCAGGTACCACTTGTGATATAGATGTTGCCTCCTTTATCCAGACATTGGTTCAATCGGAGGAAAAGGCAATGTGTATTTTTACCTATAAAAATTCTCTGACAAAGACATGAAATATTTACTCAAATCACAGGTTATTAGCTATAGTGTTTTAGATTATAAAATATCCAGCAAATGTAACCTCCTCCAGTACCCAAAGGTAAAGAGCTCAGATGATCATGACTAGCCCCAAAGATATACCCTTAGTAGAAACTCCTTACTAATTTTTCTTCATTCTTCTTCCTGTTGCTTTACACCCCTTTCCCTGCTTCTGGAAATGCATGAAGTGCCTAAACATTTAGAGATAAGAGACAGGTCAGTTTTCTACCATTTTCTTCACCATTCCTGCACTGTAAAAGGGGGCTGCAGAAAGACAGAAGGACAGCTGGGTTTCACTAGACATTTTCATGTGCTCACCTATTGTTACAAAGGTGCTCTGGTACTCAGTAGAGCCTCTCTCTCATGTGCCATTGCTTCTTGATGAGAAAATAAGAAGGGTAAGAATAGAATATAAGCCGGGCTGTGGTGGTGTCTGCCTTTATCTCAGGAGACAAAGGCAGGTGGATCTCTAGCCTGGTGTACAGAGTGAGTTCCAGGACAGGCTCTAGAGATATACAAAGAAACCCTGTCTTGTAAAATAAAACAGAATAAAAAGAATAGACCATAAACAATACCAACACAAATCAGGCAGGTAATCCTTTCCAGAACAGAGACCCTAAGCAAATTTTAGGGTTTAAACTAACACGTAGGGTCCTACTTTGATTTTTCCTGAGGTTACTTTGGGGAAGGCTAGACATGATGTACTGCTTTCTAATAGAGAGGGATGGGAGACTCAAAAATCCACTAACAAACTTGAAGCAACCAAAAGATGGGGAGAATCCCTCAAAACTAAACTGAAGAATGTGGGTTTCCTAAATCTATAAATGAAAGAAAGCTATTCTTAGGTATATAAAATGAAAATTAGGAGATGGTTGTCATGTAAAAGGGTGTCTATAACTAAGTAGTGAGGAAGATGAATTGAACATTACATGCATTTCCGTCCTAAACTGCAATGCCAAACAGTGATTTTTATACTAGCAGAGGCCAAAATGCTATGTGGCAAAATCCTACGTCTTTCCCATCAAATTAGCACAGTGCCATATGTGTTAAGGCTGTGAATCTAATTCATTTGTATAGAGGTTCACATGGCATAATCTCTTATTGCCCACTTCCAATCATAACTGAAGATTCACACCATGGTGCTCTTGCTACAAAAAATAAATGATTTGCTTAAATGAAATCAGGGTAAATATATACCATATTTTGTTGCAATTGTGTTTTTAAAGGATACTTATAAACAACCTATATTTAAAATATGATCCAAAATACTGTGACTAAGTTAAAATACCGATTGACAGTTATGTTTCTTAATGTAAGGGGAAAATACAGTCAAAGCTTCCTTTGTAGCAATTGTTTTACTAATTGAAAAATAATGAAATTATCATGATTGTGTTTCCATATTATGTATAAAACATGAGTCCAAGGGCTGACTATTCTTTTGTAGCAATATTTTCAATCTTCCCCAACTGCAAAATGTCATGATGGCAAGTCATATAAGTGAAGACCAGAACCCAAGACTCACTGAAGACAGCAAATTGGTAATTGCGATATCTGTTCATTAATACTCCATTTATACACCATGGGTTCTGCAGCATGAATCTGATATTCTGTTAGGAGCACACTGGAAGCAGTTCTGATTTTAAGAATTCTGAAAGAAGGTATTCTTTATGGTCTGGGTGAAGATGGAGCGTCTCTTTGTGTCTGATATTTGCAGATGCCAGGGAAAAGCTCAGATACTGCAAGTGGAAATGACAAACTCGGGAATTAGACTGATGTCATTTTTAAAAATTAACTCCCAACTGCTAATACTAACTTTATGCTAAGGATCTTTATTCTTGCTTTGTTTTGATTTGATTTTTTTTTAGACATGTTAGGATGCATTGTAAGACGTTCATTGGCCTTTAGCCAAAAATAATAAAATTCTGACCTGACCTGCCTCTCCCTTGAAAAGCAGAAAAGATCCCAAGGGAATGCAATTTTAGATCTCACACATAATTTCCCATTCCCTGCCTATAAATCAGGCTTCTGTAGAATGCTGAGTTATACCATTCACATTTCCGCAGATACTAAAAATCCACATTCATTTTCCAGTCTGCATTCTTCAAGAAGGGATGTTAGGAGAGATTGTTAAAAGTTGTGGTAGCCAAAAATAACTGGCAGTGTTCCAGTTTGTATAACTTGTTGACATTCTGCCAATTTCTTTATTAATACATGTGGCTGGACAAAACTGTATTCTGTCTCTTTTTTAAACCCAACTAATAGTTAAAAATTTTGAAATATTTTTAATCCAGCAGGCAAATAGATACAACCCCATTCTTCCTGATATCCCTAATTCACCCCAGTTTAACAGGTGACCAACTCCCTGGTCAATCGCCTCAACTGAACATACAACCATGCATTCACAATGCAATAGAAACACTTAAAAAGAGCCTCTATGACCATGATCCAGTTGTAATATGGATATATTTACCTCTGTCAGTTACTGAATATTTTGAATTTAATTTTTCCACAATGTTTCTAAGCCTGTGTAACACAAATAGAGATATGAAAGGAGGTTCTAACAATTCAATGCCGGAGCAGCTGGGATGCCTTTCAGTGTTGACGGATTGGCCCACCTTTGTTTACCAGCATCATCAAACCTCCTTCCAGAATGTACTGAGTCTTTAAACTGTCCTTCATATAGTAAATAATTCTTGATAGCTTATTTCTCCCACATTAGGGTGGGCTTAGCTCAACAAATTTAATCAGTAACATTAATATATTGTACACCAAAGGGTGAAGTATATTAAGGGCTAATTGGAGAGAATGCAGAGAAGGAAGAAGGAATAGGTTGATAGGCTATCCTTGAAGCAAACCTTTAAATGTCCAGGTTGATGTTTAATACTCACTGAAATTGTCTTCCTCTTCAATGCTTACAAATAGTCCAGCTGGCCACCTCTTTTAAAATCAAGCATAATATGTATTGAATAAAATCAATACCTTGAGCATATAATAATTTCTATCTATTTTGAAGCTCTTCCTATTGAGTTAAGAATACTTTCCTTGAGCCAGGCGGTGGTGGCACATGTCTTTAATCCCAGCACTTGGGAGGTAGAGGCAGGTGGATCTCTGTGAGTTTGAGGCCATCCTGCTCTACCAGAGCTAGTTCCAGGACAGGCTCCAAAGCTACAGAAAAAACCTTGTCAAAAACTATATTACTTTCCTTCATTGATCCTTTATGGAGATAAAAGAATTGAATAGCTATCTCAAGATAAATAGAAGAGTTATTGGCACACAAGATCTTACTGAATATTTATCACCTGACACTTGTAAAAAATTGTTCTTTGTAGTGTATGTATCCATTACTTTATTTTCAGTTCTAAACAGCTATGGCCATTTCTGCTCAAACATACATTTCTAGAACATGCTACTATCAGTAGAGCATCTTGCTTGACATTGTGAAAAATAATAAAAAGAGAAAGTAATCGTCCATGTTTTTAATTTTCTGGGGAGTAACAAGAGACAAGTTATTATCCAAAATGATATTTGCTAAGCTTTGCATCAAATATAAGAAGATTCTTCCTAATTTGTGAAATTGTGAAACGATCTCATACTAGTACACTCGACTCATTGAAGCTGAAAGAAATTAAGAATATATGTAAAGGTTCATGTCTCATAAATGACACAGCCAAGATACTAAGTTGATCTTGCCCCTCAAACTCTTTTTGTCATTCTGTGGACACTCAGCGGTATTTACAAGCTACTTTTTCTGCATTAGTCATCTGTAGGTAATTGCGAAAAGTTATCTATAATCCCCCAAACAACCAGCCAGTCTGAGTCTATGTTAGTTTTTATGTTGGAAAATTGAGCATGTAGGAACATGTGAAAGGTAACCTATGTATTTGCTGGAAAGACTCACAGGACCACTTGACTAGTCCATGCGTTTCATCCATGGAGACAATCACTGTCGAGTGATTAGAAGAAATGGAGACTCTTAAGCTAAACAGACTCTTCAAATTATTTGAAAACAGCAGTCATATTTTCCATTACATCCTCCTGTAATTTCAGGAAAACCCCACCTATTATATTCATTTTTCTTATGACTTGGTCTTCGGGCCAATTCAAAGCTATCCTCAACTTTGGGTACCAGAAGTCACCATATTTCACCCAAATGTGACCAACCAGTGCCTATAAGAACAAAGATGTTTAGTTTTAGCTCTATTTAAAGCCAGCTACACCTTGGTTTATTTTGGTAAGAGCCTGCCTCATTATATCTTCCTCACTAAATCTCACACATCTTTCTGTCGATTTCTACTAATCAAACTCTCAATTTGAGTATGAGTGTTGGAATTTAAACACTCTCGTTTCAAATTCTCTCACTAGCACTAGTTTGTGTTCCCATTGCGTGGCAGAATTTCATATCCGTGATATATAAGCAAGTGATATGCATGTGCTGTTTTTTTTTTATATTAAGTTGTCTGAAATTGAAACTTTGCATCTTAAATTCTGTTCTCTAGGGTATCATAAGGACCCAAGCAAGGAACCTCATCACTATTCGGTGAGACTAATGCGAAGTGGAACACTGTTAAGATTGATCACTTTCTCCGTTGGGGATTCAGTTAAGACTTACTATGAAGCAGTGCCCTACTTGTTAGTTCAGCAGGAGAAAACCAACTGACAAAAATCCCTTTCCTCTCTAAACATACATAATAGACAACAGGGCTGGTTTCTAAAGAAGTAGCCCAGGAATCTACAAGGCATTTGTAATGATGCCATGAGATAAAAACAGCACGAAATGAAAGATGGAGTGTCAAGTATTGATTGGAGGTAAGGGGGCTGGCTTATCTTCTAAATTCTTACCAGAAACCTACAATGCTTTGTGCTGTTTGGCCATTCTTTTGACACATTGTTAAGCACAATTTGCACTAGAATCTTACAATGTGACCTCTGGAGTTACAAGCTATATTTTATTAAAATCAGAGTTCAATCAAAGAAGATGCTGAGCCAAAGCAAGCCAAAGTCCACCAAACCAACAAAATCAATTAACTTACCCCAAATAGCATGATGTATTAAAGATTATATCTAAAGAATAGTTCTTATGGTGCCATGCTGAATAACAGAGAAAAGAGAGATGGAAAGGGAAGAAAGAAAGAACAATTCTACTTCACGCTAGTACATGAAGTACTTGCTTTTCCTCTTTCTAAGGCAGTGCAGTCCTGGGTCTGAGGAACACCAGGCAGAGGCCACATTAGCAATTGATAAAATGTATAAATCCAAACAGGGATCAAGGAGTCATCAGGGTCTTATTCACTGGTCATGCAATAATGAGGCTGATTTCAGTGATAATCTACCACTCTGGCCAAGCTGCATGCACGTTCCTAAAAGAAATGAAATGAGTTCTGGGCAGTGATAAGCAAAAGCCACAGGAGACAGATTACACTATAGAAGTGAATAGCACCTTGTCCACACTTACCTTTGCTCATTGCTCAATTCTTCTACCTCTGAATGAGGCGAAGTGCTGGATTCTGAGGACTACTGTCTCCATCATGACAATGAGAAAATGGCTCAATTGTAGATTTACATCTTAATTTTGAAATTAGAAATTTTGAATAGCCTTTTCAAATAGAAGATATTCAAATGAATCTCATGTTTTTGCATGATTTACTTTTATTGTTAATATATTTGAAAGTACTTAAGTTATAAATATTTTATGCTATTTATAGGCTTATTTTCAATATATCCTCTATATTGTAAACAATTAATGCTTCCAAAATGGAGAAAACTGGAATTATAGTGGAAGAACTGCAGTTCAAATAACTGGCTTATTCCAAATAAAAATACATCCAATAAATACCGCAAACACCACTGTATTTAAATGTGGTTTTATTTCTTTATTTTTTAAGAATAAAAAAAATTGATGCAATTTTAAGATAATTTTGGATCATTTTTGGGTTTTTCTTTCTACCAGAATGGTATTTGATGAGGAAAAAAATATATCTGAAGCCACATTGTGAACTGTTTCTCATTTTTAGAATAAAGTCATGG